>NC_082666.1:87556029-87856029 GCF_025265405.1 Mesoplodon densirostris | reverse complement strand
ATTGCACTGAATCTTTAGATTGCCTTGGGTAGTATAGTCATCTTGACAATATTGATTCTTCCAATCCAAGAACATCGTGTATCTTTCCATCTGTTGGTGTCATCTTTGATTTCTTTCATCAGTGTCTTATAGTTTTTGGAATATAGGCCTTTGGCCTCCTTAGGTAGGTTTATTCCTAGGTATTTTATTCTTTTTGATGCAGTGGTAAATGGTACTGCTTCCTTAATTTCTCTTTCTGATCTTTCATTGTTAGTGTATAGAAATGCAAGAGATTTCTGTGTATTAAGTTTGTATCCTGCAACTTTACCAAATTCATTGATGGGCTCAAGTAATTGGTAGATTTAAGATTTTCTGTTTGAGATTTTCTATGTATAGTGTCATGTCATCTGCAAACAGTGACAGTTTTACTTCTTTTCCAATACAGATTCTTTTGATTTCTTTTTCTTCTGTGATTGCTGTGTCTAGGACTTCCAAAACTATGTTGAATAAAAGTGGAGAGAGTGGACATCCTTGTCTTGTTCCTGATCTTAGAGGAAATGGTCTCAGCTTTTCACAGTTAAGTATGATGTTAGCTGTGGGTTTGTCATATATTACCTTTATCCATGTTGAGGTACATGAACTCTGTGCCTACACTCTGGAGAGTTTTTTATCATAAATGGGTGTTGAATTTTGTCAAAAGCTTTTTCTGCATCTGTTGAGATGATCATATGGTTTTTATGGTTTTTATTCTTCCATTTGTTAATGTGGTGTATCACAATGATTGATTTGCAGTTATTAAAAAATCCTGTATTCCTGGGATAAATCCTACTTTATCACTGTGTATGATCCTTTTAATATATTGTTGTATTTGGATTGCTAGTATGTTGTTGACAATTGCTGTGTCTATGTTCCTCTGTGATATTGGCCTATAATTTTCTTTTTCTGTGGTATCTTTGTCTGATTTTGGTATCTGGGTGATGATGGCCTCATAGAATAAGTTTGGGATTGTTCCTTCCTCTGCATTTTTTGGGAATAGTTTCAGAAGGATAGGTGTTAACTCTTCTCTAAAATTTTGATAGAATTCACTTGTGAAGCCATCTGGTCCTAGACTTTTGTTTGTTGGGAGTTTTTAAATCACAGTTTCAATTTCAGTACTTGTGATTTGTCTGTTCACACTTTCTATTTCTTCCTCATTCAATATTGGAAGATTGCATCTTTCTAAGAATTTGTCCATTTCTTCTAGGTCGTCCATTTTATTGGCATATAGTTACTTGTAGTAGTTGCCTATGATCCTTTGTATTTCTGTGGTGTCTGTTGTAATTTCTCCTTTTTCATTTCTTATTTTATTGATTTGAGCCCTCTCCCTTTTGTTCTTCATGAGTCTGGCTAAAGGTTTATCAATTTTGTTTATCTTTTCAAAGAACCAGATTTTAGTTTCATTGATCTTTTCTATTGTTGTTTTTGTATTTCATTTATTTCTGTTCTGATCTTTATGATTTCTTTCCTTCTACTAACTTGGAGTTTTGTTTGTTCTTCTTTAGTGGCTTTAGGTATAAGCTTATGTTGTTTACTTGAGATTTTTCTTGTTTCCTGATTTCCAAACTTCCCTTTTAGAACTGCTTTTGCTGTGTCTCATAGGTTTTGGATCGTCATGCTTTTGTTTTCATTTGTCTCTAAGGTATTTCTGATTTCCTCTTTGATTTCTTCAGTGATCCATTGGATGTTTAGTAGCATATTGTTTAGCCTCCACGTGTTTTTTTGTTTGTTTGTTTTTACAGTTTTTTCCTGTAGTTGATTTCTAGTTTCATAGCAGTTTGGACGGAAAAGATGCTTGATACGATTTCAATTTTCTTAAATTTACTGAGGCTTGATTTGTCACCAAGCATGTATTCTATCCTGGGGAACATTCCAGGTGCACTTGAAAAGAATGTGTATTCTGCTGCTTTCAGATAGAATGTTCTATAAAAATCAATTAAGTCCATCTGTTGTAGTTCCATCCATTTTCTTGCAAATGGAATTATTTCATTCTTTTTTATGGCTGAGTAATATTCTATTGTATATATATGTATATCAATATGTACCACATCTTCTTTATCCATTCATCTGTCGGATGGACATTTAGGTTGTTTCCATGTCTTGGTTATTGTAAATAGTGCTGCCATGAACATACAGGTTCATGTATCTTTTCTAATTGTAGTTTTGTCTGGGTATATGCCCAGGAGTGGGATTGCTAGATCATATGGTAACTCTACTTTTAGTTTTTTGAGGGACCTGCATACCGTTTTCCATAGTGGCTGCACCAGTTTACATATCCACCAACAGTTTAAGAGGTTACCCTTTTCTCCACACTCTTAACAACATTTATTATTTGTACACTTTGTAATGATGTCCATTCTGAATGGTTTGAGGTGGTACTTCATTGTAGTTTTGATTTGCATTTCTCTAATAATTAGCAATGATGAGCATCTTTTCATGTGCCTGTTGACCATCTGTCTTCTTTAGGGAAACGTCTATTTAGGTCTTCCACCCATTTTTCGATTAGGTTGTTTGTTTTTTTGTTATTGAGTTGTATGAGCTGTTTGTATATTTTGCAAATTAAACCCTTGTTGTTTACAGCATTTGCAAATGTTTTCTGCCAGTCTGGAGGTTGTCTTTTCATTTTGTTTATGGTTTCCTTTGCTGTGCAAAAGCTTATACAGTTGGTTAGGTGCCATTTGTTTATTTTTGCTTTTATTTCTATTGCTTTGGGAGACTGACCTAAGAAAACATTGGTACAATTTATGTCAGAGAATGTTTTGCCTATGTTCTCTTCTAGTTTTATGGTGTTCTGTCTTGTATTTGAGTCTTTAAGCCATTTTCAGTTTATTTTTGCATATGGTGTGAGGGTGTGTTCTGACTTCATTGATTTACATGCGACTGTAACTTTCCCAACACCACATGCTTAAGAGACTGTCTTTTCCCCATCGTGTATTCTTGCCTCCTTTGTGGAAAATTAATTGTCCATAGGCATGTGGGTTTATTTCTGGGCTCTCTATTCTGTTCCATTGATCCAAATGTCTGTTTTTGTGCCAATACCATTGCTGATTTGATTACTGTAGCTTTGCAGTATTGTCTGAAGTCTGGGAGGGTTATGCCTTCTGCTTTGTTCTTTTTCTTCAAGATTGCTTTGGCAATTGGTTCCTTATAAATTTTAGGATTATTTGTTCTAGTTCTGTTAAAAATGTCATGGGTAATTTGATAGGGATCACATTAAATCTGTAGATTTCTCTGAGTAATATGGCCATTTTAACATTATTAATTCTTCCAGTCCAAGAGCATGAATTGAATCATCTTGAATTTCTTTTATTAATGTTTCATAGTTCTCAGTGTAGAAGTCTTTCACCTCCTTGGTCAGGTTGTTTACTAAGTATTTTATTTTTGGGGGTGCAATTTTGAAAGCTCTTGCTTGTTTATATTCCCTTTCTAATATTTCATTGTTACTGTAAAGAAATGCAACCAATTTCTGTATGTTAACCTTGTATCTTGCTACCTTGCTGAATTCATTTATCCATTCTAGTTTTTGTGTGGAGTATTTAGGGTTTTCTACATATAGTATCATCATCTGAACAAAATGACAATTTTACCTCTTCCCTAACAATCTGAATACCTTTTATTACTTTTCCTTATTTGATTGCTGTGGCTAAACCTTCCAATACTATGCTGAAGAGAAGTGGTGAGAGTGGTTCTCCTTGTCTTGTTCAAGATTTTATCAGGAAGGCGTTCAGCTTTTCACTGTTGAGTATTATACTGGCTGTGGGTTTGTCATACATGGCTTTTATTATGTTGAGATATGTTCCCTCTGTACCTACTTTGGTTAAGAGTTTTTATCATGAATGCATGCTCAATTTTCTCAAAGGATTTTTCTGCATCTATTGAGATGATCATGTGGTCTTTTTTGTTTATGTGGTGTGTCACATTGATTAATTTACATATGTTGAACCATCCTTGTGAACTTGGGATGTATCCCACTTTGTCGTGGTGTATGATATTTTTCATGTGTTGTTGTATTCAGTTTGCTAATACTTTGTTGAGAATTTTTGCATCAACATTCATCAAAGATACTGGCCTGTAATTTTATTTTTTGGTGCTGTCTTTGTCTGGTTTTGGTATCAGGGTGATGGTGGCTTCATATAATCTCTATGGGAGTGTTCCCTCCTCTTCAATATTTTGGAAGAGTTTGAGAAAGATTGGTATAAGTTCTTCTTTGTATGTTTGGTAAAATTCACCTGTGAAGCCATCTGGTCCTGGACTTTTGTTTATAGGGAGTTTTAAAATTACATATTCTTTTTCACTTCTAGTGCTTTGTTCAAATTATCTATTTCTTCTTGATTCAATTTTGGTGACCTGTATGTTTCTAGAAACTTGTCCATTTCTTCTGGGTTGGAGAATTTCTTGGCATATAATTGTTCATAGTATTCCCTTATGGTTTTTTGTATCTCTGCAGTATCAGTTGTTATGTCTCCTTTATCATTTCTTATTTTGTTTATTTGGGTTGTCTCTCTTTTCTTCTTGGTGAGCCTGGCCAGAGGTTTGTCAATCTTGTTTACCCTTTCAAGGAACCAACTCTTGGATTTACTGATTTTTTTTCTATTGTTTTTTAATCTCTACTGTATTTATTTCCTCTCTGATCTTTATCACATAAAGTCCCCTACATACGAATGACTTTTGTTCTGAGAGCATGTTCATAAGTCCAATTTGTTCGTTAAGTCCAAAAAAGTTAGCCTAGGTACCCAACTAACACAATCAGCTATATAGTACTGTACTGTAATAGGTTTATAATACTTTTCACACATATACGTACAATACAAACACAAAAATAAAACTTTTAATCTTACAGTACATTATCTTGAAAAGCACAGTAGTACAGTACAACAGCTGGCATATGGGCTGGCATTGAGCAAACAGGCAAGAAGAGTTGCTGACTAGAGCAGTGAGAGGAGGTGGGAGATGGTAGAGCTGAAGGATCATCAGCAATAGGAGATGGAGGGCAAGATGCAGTTTCACTCATGCCTTATGTGACTGGACATGTGAACACGTTTCCATCTTTGAAAGTTCAAAACTTGAAGGTTCGTATGTAGGGGACTTACTGTATTTCCTTTCTTCTGGTGACTTTAAGTTTCGTTTGTTCTTCTTTTTCTAATTCTTTTAGGTGGTGGGTTAGGTTGTTTGAGATTTTTCTTGTTTCTTAAAGAAGGCCTGTATTGCTATAAACTTCCCTCTAAGAACTGCTTTTGCTGCATCCCATAAATTTTGTATTATTTATGTGTTTTTATTTTTGGCTGTGATGGGTCTTCGTTGCTGTGCGTGGGCTTTCTCTAGTTGCGGTGAGCCGGGGCTACTCTTCATTGCAGTGTGGAGGCTTCTCATTGTTGTAGCTTCTCTTGTTGTGGAGCATGGGCTCTAGGCACGTGGGCTTCAGTAGTTGTGGCATGTGGGCTCAGTAGTTGTGGCACACAGGCTGTTACTCCACAGCATGTTGGATCTTCCCGGGCCAGGGCTCGAACCCATGTCCCTTGCACTGGTAGGCAGATTCTTAACCACTGTGCCACCAGGGAAGCCCTTGTATGGTTATGTTTTCATTGTCATTTGCCTGAAGGTATTTTTTTCACTTTCTTCTTTGATTTCATCATTGACCCATTGGTTTTTTAATACCATGTTGTTTAGTCTCCATGTAATTGTAATTGTTATTCCTTGTTTCTTTTTCTGTGGTTGATTTCTAGTTTCATGCCATTGTGGTCAGAAAAGATCCTTGAAATAATTTCTATATTCTTAAATTTGTTGAGGTTTATTTTATGCCCTACTGTGTGGTCAATTCTAGATAATGTTCCATGTGCACTGGAAAAGAATGTGTTTTCTGAGGGGTTGTTTTTTTTAGGTAATGTCCTGAAAATATCAATTAAGTCTAATTGTTCTATTGTAACATCTAGGATCTCTGTTGCTTATTGATTTTCTGTCTTGAAGATCTGTCCATGGATGTGAGTGGGGTGTTTAAAGTCTCCTACTATCATTTTATCCTCATCAATTTCTCCCTTTATGTCTCAGTATTTAAGTATTTAGGTGCTCCTATACTGGGTGCATATATGTTGGTGAGTGTAAAATCCTCTTCTTGTATTGATCTTTTTATCATTATATATTGTCCTACTTTATCTTTCTTTATAGCCTATGTTTTAAATTCTATTTTGTCTGATACGCGTATTGTGATACTTGCTTTCTTGTCATTTCCATTTGCATGAAATATCTCTTTCCATCCCCTCACTTTCAATCCATGTGTGTCCTTTGCCCTGCAGTGGCTCTCTTGTAGGCAGCATATTGTAGGCTCTTGTTTTTTATCCAGTCTTCCACTCTGTGTCTTTTGATTAGAGCATTTAGTCCATTGACATTTAAGGAAATTACTGATAGCTATGTATTTATTGCAATTTTAAATCCTGTTTTCCCATGATTTTATATTTCTTCTTTGTCCCTTTCTTTTTCCTTTTGTAGTTTGATGATTTTCTTTTGCTTATGCTGTCTTCTTTTTGGTTGTTGTGAATCTGTTGTATGTTCTTCATTTGTGGTTACCCTTTGTTTCAAGTATGTTAATTCCTTCCTACATCTACTTACCTTAGACTGGTAATTATATAGGCTTAAACAAATTATAGAAAAAAAATCTACATTTCCTTACTCTCCTCCATGACATTTTATGATTTTGATGTCCTCTTTTACATGTTCATCCTTTTGCTGTTCATTGTGGTTATCATAGCTTTCACAGAAATTTTTTGATTTGTTTTAATCTATGTACTCGCTTATTTAAGTGATTTGCTTGCCAATTGTGTTTCTCTCTTTCCTATTCAGAGACAACCTTTCAATATTTCCTTCAGGATAAGTTTAGTGTTGCTGATTTCTTTTAGTTTTTGCTTGTCTGAGAAATTCTTTGTCTGAGAAATTCTTTGTCTCCTATTCTAAGTGATAATCTTGCTGGGTAGAGTATCCTAAGTTGCAGATTTTTCCCTTTCATGACTTTAAATATATCTTGCCACTCCCTTCTGGCCTGCAGGGTTTCAGTAGAGAAATCAACTGATAGTCTTATGGGGGTTCCCTTGTGATTAACTCTTTGTTTTTTTTCTTGCTGCCTCTAGAATCTCCTCTTTAACTTTTGCCATCTTTATTATGACATGTCTTGGTGTAGGTCTGTTTGGGTTTATCTTGTTTGGGACCCTCTTTGCTTCCTGTACCTGTATATCTGTTTCCTTCTTTAGCTTCAGAAGTTTTCAGCCATAATTTATTCAAATACTTTTTCAATCCCTTTCTCTGTTCTCCTCCTGGCATCCCTATTATGCATAGATGAGCATGCTTTATATTATCCCATAGGTCTCTTATATTGCTTTCATTTGGCTTTCTATCTGTTGTTCTGATTGGGTGATTTCCATTATTCTATCTTCCAGGTAACTTATTCATCATTGGGCATTATTCATTCTGCTATTCATTCCCTTTAGCTCAGCTTTTGTCTCAGTGAATGAATTTTCTAATTCTTCTTGGCTCCTCCTTATAACTTCTAGTTCCTTTTTACAGTAATCTGCTTTCTATCCATCAAATAGTCCTTCTTAATTAATTCCTTCAGTATTTTCATTATATCCTTTTTGTACTTGGTGTCTCTTACACCGAAAAGGTCTCTTTTTCATGGTTCTTTCAGGGGAATTCTTTTGATCTTTTACTTGGGAGTGGTTCCTCTGCTTCATTTTACTTACATTTCTCTTGCTCTATTAGTTTAGGGGAAACAATTATCTAGCATGGTCTTGGAGGGCTATTTTTATGTGGGAGCATCCCTCTGTAGCCTGTGTGGGTTAAATATTCTTTGGTGCAAAGACTGTTTTTAGTGTGGATGCCTGCCGCCTCTTGCCTCAGTGTACGCTGGCCAGCATCCCTTTGATAGGAGGTGTTACTGCTGTTGTGGGTACCAGAGCTTGCACTGGATATTAAGTGGGGCCTCCTCTTTGTTCTGTTGTTGTCACTGCCCTGTCAGGGGCCTGGTGTGTTCCCTAGTTGTTGGAGTAGAAGCCTCCAGATCTGTTTCTGAGGTGCATTTCTGAGCTGTGGTGCGAGGTAGATAGGATTGGAGTGCTTCCACGGGGAGAGGAGCCACTGAGTATTCCTCGGTCGGAGCTGTTCACCAGTGAATGTGCTTTGATTGTGTGGGCTCACAAAGTACACTATTGTTGGCACTGCCCCCAGCCCCATTTCAACCTTGGGAATGCCAGCAATTGGCCCTGGTATCCCTAAAGCATTGTTTTCACAAGGCCACCAGTGCAAATTCACTGAAGTCAGGTCCCAGGACTGCAGTAGTCACTCACCTGGACCTGCTGTGGGAGCTATGTAGGCAGCTCAGACCCTGGCCCGGCCCAACCCCGCCCCCACGTGCACATGCCCACCAAGCCCACAGTTGCTAAGGTCAGACCTGTCGCAGCCTCAGAGGCACCTGTGCACACTCAATGTCCTGCAGGCACTAAATTTACAAAGCCGGCAGCAGAGGTGTAAATCTGTGGCTTGCACAGCCATGGGGAGAGATTTCAAGCCTGCTTCCTAATTCGTGTGGCCCCTGGGGCTCAGCTGTGGTTTCAGTCCCACCTCTGCACATGGGCAACCTGCTGGTGCTGATCCTAGAGCCCGCCAATGTGGCAGCTGGGGCACAAGAGGCCATGGAGGTGGGAGTTCCCAAGGCAGCAGTTGGGACATGAGAGCTGGTGGAAGTGGGAGCCCCTCAGGAGGTGGCTGGGGCCCACAAGGCTGCCCAGGCAGGAGACGGTTGAGTGACAAATAGCAGCAGCCACCTGTACCTGAGCTTCTAAGAAAAGTTGGCTCCTTGTTTCAGGCAATTGGAATGGAGGAGAAGTGGCCTTCATGGCAAACCAGATATCTTTGATTATAAAAGTTTGTGATAAATGAGTAACTTCAGAGACTTAGTATGCTTGCCATGTATCTCATATCAAACCAGATAGCCCAGTATCTGAACTTTCAGTCTTGCATCTGATTTTGCTGTTATCAATGTGATTCCATGGTGGTTTGGAGCCTGAGAACCTCTGGTATTTAAAGATATTCCCTGCCTGCACTGGAACATTTGGAAATGGTTTTAAGAAAGGTTGCCATGAAGGCAAGTAGGTTACCCAGATTACCTGCTTTCAAAAAGATAGTATGAGACTTGAAAAATAATATTTATTTTTTACTTCTATCTAATGGGAATGATTCAATCCTAGGAAAAATATCACAGAGGCTTCAGTTAAGAAAACCCTTTGACACCATTTAGGTTGTTTCAGTCTCCAACAAGTATAGGAATACTTTGTAAGCAGGCTATCAGTTTCTGCACAAACACTCCCAGTGATGGAAAGTAAATAATCTTTGTGAAGCAGTTTCAGTTATGCACTCCTTTCACTCTCAAGCCCTACTACTACCAAGCTCAAATCCATTAGCCTCAAATTCCCATTCATTTTTTTCTAATTCAATATTTAGAGACCTAACTTAAAAGAAAGATTATCTTTCACAAGATGATCCTGAAAATATTTGGATTCAAATCCTCACCAAATAGTCATTTTGCCCAAATTATATGTTTACATTTTCCTCAGTTGTTATTAAATGTGATTTCCATTCACTCACTCATCATTTGAGTTTATATAATCTTTAGAATTAGGAATTTTTTTTTTAAATAACTCATGGGGATGGGACCAAGATGGTGGAGGAATAGGACGTGGAGCTCACCTTCTCCCACAAAAACATTATAAATACATCTACTAGTGGAGCAATTCACACAGAACATCTGAATGCCAGCAGAAGACCTCAGACTTCTGAAAGGGCAAGAAAACCTTCACAAAATCAGGTGGGACAAAAGGAAAAAAAAAAGGAATCTGGACAGGGCTTGTGCTGCAGGGAGGGAGCTGTGAAGGAGGAAAGGTTTCTGCACCCTGGGAAGCCCCTTCACTGGCAGGGAGATCAGCCTGGATGGAGGAGGAGAGTGCAGCAACCAGTTTGCAGAAGCTAAAACGGGGTGTAACCTTCACAGAAGGTCAGCACTGCCACCCTTTGCTCCCAGCATGATATGCTCATGTGTTGGTGTGGGTGGGTGCTGGGTGCCCAGGCTTCAGAGGTCAGACCCAGGAAGAGGACTGGGGTAGGCTGCAGCGTAGACAGCCTGAAGAGGCTGGACTGTGGCAACTGAGGGTATACTCAGAAGAAGCCTGGGCCTGTGAGAAAGGCAAGGTGCCATTATTAGGGGGCACACAAGGAGACGGGCAGGACCACCATAAGCTTTTTTCGCTGTGAGCACTTTTAGGTAGAAACAACTCCACCTACAAGAGCTCCAGGGGTTGGGCGTGAGTCAACAGCACTGCCTGTGAAACCCATGAGCAGGCACCAAGCCCTGCTCCCACTGTCCTGGGAGTGCATAGGTACAGCCATTGCTATGAGACCTGCGAGCAAACCCAAGTGCTGACCCACCAACCCCGGAGCACACAAGGGCTCCTGCACCTGCACAAACCATATCAAGTGGATAACGGTCTCACTGAGGAAAGAGGCAGTAAGCATACAAACTACAATCGGCCTCTTGATTTTGGACAAGATGGCAGAGTAAGACTTGACCCCACCTCTTCTCACAAAAACACCAAAATCACAACTAACTGCTGAGCAGCCATTGATAAAAAATGTCTGGAACCTACCAAAAAGATATTCTACATCCAAAGACAAAGGAAAAGCCACAAAGAAATGGTAAAGAGGGGCTCATATGTAATATAATCAAATCCCATACCCAGTGGGTGGGTGACCCATGAAATGGAAAAATATTATAGAGGTTCTCCCATAGGAGTGAGAATTCTAAGCCTGATGTCAGGCTCCCCAGCCTGCGGTGGGGGGGGGGGGGAATCTGGCAGTGGGAGGAGGAGCCCCCAGAGCATCTGGCTTTGAAGGCCAGTGGGGTTTGGTCACAGGACCTCCACAGGGCTGGGGAAAACAGAAACTCCACTCCTGGAGGTCACACACAAGGTCTCGTGCACACTGGGACCTGGGGGCACAAACCAGTGACTTCATAAGGGCCTGAGCCAGACCTACCTGCTGATCTTAGAGGGTCTCCTGGGGAGGCAGGGGGAGGCTGTGGCTCACTGTGGAGACAAGGACACTGGTAATGGAGGTACCAGTGAGTACACATTGGCGTGAGCTCTCCTGGAGGCTATCATTTTGATACCAAGACATGGCCTGAACCAATGCCCTGTAGGCTCCAGTGCTGGGACACTTCAGACCAAACAACCAACCGGGCAGGAACACAGCCCCACCCATCAGCAGACAGGCTACCTAAAATCTTCCTGAGCCCACAGCCTCCTCTAAACAAACACAGCCCTGCCCACCAGATGGACAAGACACAACTCCACCCACCAGTAGGCATGTACCAGTCCCTCCCACCAGGAAGTTTGCACAAACCCCAGGACCAACTTACCCACCAGGGGGCAGACACCAGAAGCAAGAGAAGCTACAATCCTGCAGCCTGCAGAAAGGAGACAACAAACACAGAAAGTTAGACAAAAATGGGATGGCAGAGGAATATATTCCAGACTAAACAACAAGATAAAACCCCACAAGAACAACTAAATTAAGTGGAGATGATAGGCAATCTACCTGAAAAGGTTATTAGAGTAATGATAGTAAAGATGATCCAAGATCTCCGAAAAAGAATGGAGGCACAGACCAAGAAGACACAAGAAAGGTTTAACGAAGAGATAGAAGATTTAAAGAACAGAATTGAACAATACAGTAACCTAAATGAAAAATATACTAGAAGGAATCAATAGCAGAAGAACAGATAAGTGACCTGAAGACAGAGTGGTGGAAACCACTGCCACAGAACAGAATTATGAAAAAAGATATGAGGATAGTTTCAGAGACCTCTGAGACAACATTGCATGCACCAACATTCACATCATAGGTGTCCCAGAAGGAGAAGAGAGAGAGAAAGGGGCTGAGAAAACATTTGAAGCGATAATAGCTGAAAACTTTATTAACATGAGAAAGAAAACACTAAAGTCCAGGAAGCACAGAGAGTCCCACACAAGATGAACCCAAGGAGGAACACACTGAGACACATATTAACCAAACTGACCAAAATTAAAAACAAAGAAAAAATATCAAAAGTAACACGGGAAAGGGAACAAATAACCTACAAGGGAATCCCCATAAGGGTATCAGCTGATTTTTCAGCAGAAACTCTGTAGGCCAGAAGGGAGTAGCACAATATATTTAAAGTGGTGAAAGGGAAAAACCTACAGCCAAGAATACCCAACAAGGCTCTCATTCAGAGTTTATGGAGAAATCAAAAAGCTTTACAGACAAGCAAAACCTAAGAGAATTCAGCACTGCCAAACCAGCCGTGCAACAAATCCTAAAGGAACTTCTCTAAGTGGAATGGTCCACAACTAGAAACAAGAAAATTACGAACTGGAAAGCTCACTGGTAAAGGCAAACCTATATATAGTAAAGGTAGGAAAATCATCCACACACAAGTATGATATCAAAACCAGCAACTGTGAGGAGAGGAGAGTACAAATGCAGGCTATTGGAAATACATTTGAAATTAAGAGACCAGCAACTTAAAACAATCTTGTTTATATATTAAACTGCTATATCAAAACTTTATGGTAACCACAAACCAAAAATCTACAATAGATTTACACACTAAAAAGAAAAAGGAATCCAAACGTAACCCTAAAGATAATCATCAAATGACAAGAGAAGTGAACAAAAGAGAAAAGTTAGAAAAAAAGACCTAAAAAAAAACAATAATTAACAAAATGGCTATAAGAACATACATATCAATAATTACCTTAATTGTATAGATATTAAATGCTCCATCCAAAGAGACTGGCTGAACAGATACAAAAGCAAGACCCCATCTATATGCTGTCTACAAGAGACCCACTTCAGATCTAGGGACACAGACAGACTGAAAGTAAGGAGATAGAAAAAGGTAATCCATGCAAATGGGAATCAAAAGACACTGGATTAGCAATACTCAGAAAAAGTAGGCTTTAAAGTAAAGACTGTTGCAAGACACAAAGAAGGACACTACGTAACGATTAAGGGATCAGGATCAGTCCAAGAAGAAGGCATAACAATTGTAAATATATATGCACACAACGTAGGAGCAACTCAATACATAAGGCAAATGATAACAGCGATAAAAGAGGAAATCGACAGTAGCACAATAATAGTGGGGGATTTAACACCCCACTTACACCAATGGACAGATCATCCAGACAGAAAATCAAAAAGAAAACACAGGCCTTAAGTTACACATTACAGCAGATGAACTTAATAGTTATTTCTAGAACATTCCACCTGAAAACAGCTGACTACACTTTCTTCTCAAGTGCACGTGGAACATTCTCCAGGACTGGATCACATCTTGGGCCACAGATCAAGCCTCACTAAATTTAAGAAAATTGGAATCATATCAAATACCTTTTCTGACCACAATACTATGAGATTAAAAAACACAAACACTTGGGGGCTAAACAGTATGTTATTAAACAAACAATAGCTCACTGAAGAAATCAAAGAGCAAATCAAAAAATACCTAGAGACAAAAGAAAATGAAAGCAAGAAAATCCAAAACCTATGGGATACAGCAAAAGTTCTAAGAGGGAAGTTTGTAGGAATACAATCAGGAAACGAGAAATCTCAAACAATGTAACCTTACACCTAAAGCAACTAGAGAAAGAAGAACAAACAAAATGCAAAGTTAATAGAAGGAAAGAAATCATAAAGATCAGAGCAGAAATAAATGAAATAGAAACAAAGAAAACAATAGCAAAGATCAATGAAACTAAAACCTGTTTATCTTTGAAAAGATAAACAAAATTGATAAACTGTCAGCCAGACTCATGAAGAAAAAAAGGGAGAGGGCTCAAATCAATAATATTAGAAAGGAAAAAGGAGAAATTACAACAGACACTATAGAAATACAGAGGATCATGAGAGACTACTACAAGCAACTACATGCCAAAAAAACCCAGGACAACCTGGAAGAAATGGACAAATTCTTAGAAAGGTACAAGCTTCCAAGACTGAACCAGGAAGAAATAGAAAATATGAGCAGACCAATCTTAAGTAGTGTAATTGAAACTGTGATTAAAAAACTCCCAACAAACAAAAGCCCAGGACCAGATGGCTTCATAGGTGAATTCTATCAATACTTTAGAGGAGAGTTAACACCTGTCTTTCTGAAACTATTCCAAAAAAATTGCAGCAAAAGGAATACTCCCAAACTCATTCTATGAGGCCACCATCACCCTGATACCAAAACCAGAGAAAGATACCACAGACAAAGAAAACTACAGGCCAATATCACAGATGAACATAGATGCAAAAAATCCTCAGCAAAATACTAGCAGACCAAACCCAACAACACATTAGAAGGATCATACACCATAATCAAGTGGGATTTATCTCAGGGATGCAAAGATTCTTCAATATCTGCAAGTCAGTCAGTGTGACACACTACATTAGCAAATTGAAGAATAAAAACCATATGATCATCTCAATAGATGCAGAAAAAGCTTTTAACAAAATTCAACAACAATTTATGATAAAAACTCTCCATAAAGTGGTCATAGAGGGAACTTACCTCAACATAATAAAGGCCATATATGACAAACCTACAGCTAACATTGTATTAATGGTGAAAAGCTGAAAGTATTTCCTCTAAGATCAGGAACTAGACAAGAATGTCCACTTTCGCCAATTTTATCCAACATAGTTTTGGATATTTAATTTAATGTAGGGGAAGGAAGTTGCAGGATAGCAGAGTGGAAGGATGTGAGTTCACCCCTTCTTACAAAAACACCAAAATCACAAGTAACTGCTGAACAGCCATCAACAAAAAATTTTTGGAACCTACCAAAAAAGATATCCTACATCCAAAGACAAAGAAGAGGCCACAGCAAAATGTTAGGAGGGGCACAATCATGATAAAATCAAATCCCATACACACTAGGTATTCGACCCACAAAGTGGAAAATAATTATACCACAGAATTTCTCCCACAGGAGTGAAAGTCCTGAACCCCACATCAGGCTTCCCCATTTTGGAAGTCCTAGCCATGGCAATCAGAGGAGAAAAAAGGAATCCAAATTCAAAAAGAAGAAGTAAAGCTGTCACTCTTTGCAGATGACATGATAATATACATAGAAAGTCCTAAAGATACTAAAGATGCTACCAAAAAACTAGTTGAGCTCATCAATGAATTCGGTAAAGTTGCAGGATACCAAATTAATTCACAGAAAACTCTTACATTCCTACACACTAACAATGAAAGATCAGAAAGAGAAATTCAATAAACAACACTATTTATAATTACATCAGAAGGAATAAAATACCTAGGAATAAACCTACCTAAGGAGGCAAAAGACCTGTACTCTGAAAACTATAACACACTGATGAAAGAAAATGAAGATAACACAAAAGATGGAGACATATACCATGTTCTTGGATTGGAAGAATCAATATTGTCAAAATGTCTATACTACCCAAAGCAATCTGCAGATTCAATGCAATCCCTATCAAATTACCAATGGCAGTAGTATCAAAAATCTTAAAATTTGTATAGAAACACAAAAGACCCTGAATATCCAAAGCAATCCAGAGACAGAAAAACTGAGCTGGAGGAATCATGCTCCCTGACTTCAGACTATGCTACAAAGCTACAGTAATCAAAACAGTATGGTATTGGCACAAAAACAGACTTAAAGATCAATAGCACATGATTGAATGCCTAGAAATAAACCCACACACCTATGGTCAATCTATGACAAAGGAGGCAAGAATATACAATGGAGAAAAGACAGTCTCTTCAATAAGTGGTGCTGGGAAAACTGGACAGCTACATGTAAAAGAATGAAATTAGAACATTCTCTAACACGATACACAAATACATACACAAAATTGATCAAAGGCCAGACACTATAAAACTCTTAAAAGAAAACATAGGCAGAACACCCTTTGACCTAAATTGAAGTAACATCTATTTCGATCCCTCTCCTAAAGTAGTGAAAATAAAAGCAAAAATAAACAAATGACACCTAAGTAAACTTAAAAGGTTTTGCACAACAATGGAAGCTATAAACAAAATGAAAAAACCCACAGAGTGGGAGAAAATATTTGCAAATGAAGTGACCAACACAGGATTAATCTACAAATTATACAAACAGGTCATGCAGCTCTATGTCAACAAACAAACAACCAACCAACCCAATCAAAATATGGGCAGAAGATCTAAATAGACATTTCTCCAAAGAAGACATACAGATGGACAAAAAGCACATGAAAAGATGCTCAACATCACTAAATATCAGTGAAATGCAAATGAAAACTACAATGAATTATCACCTCACACCAGTCAGAATGGCCAGCAACAAAAAAGTCTATAAACAGTAAATGCTGGAGAAGGTGTGGAGAAAAGAGAACCTCCTGTACTATTGGTGGGTATATAAATTGTTACAACCACTATGGAGAACAGTATGGAGGTTCCTTAAAAAACTAAAAATAGAACTACCATATGATCCAGCAATCCCACTCCTGGGCATATATCTGGAGAAGACCATAATTTGAAAACACACGTGCACCCCTGTGTTCATTGCAGCACTAATTACAGTAGCCAAGACCTGGAAAAAATCTAAATGTCCATTAACAAAGGAATGGATGAAGAAGGTGTGGTATACATATACAATGGAATATTACTCAGCCATAAAAAAGAATGAAATAATGCCACTTGCAGCAACATGTATGGACCTGAAGATTATCATACTAATTGAAGTAAGTCACTCAGAGAAAGACAAATATCATATGATATCGTTCATATGTGGAATCTAATTTTTAAAAATGATATAAATGAAGTTATTTACAAAACAAAAACAGACTTACAGATTTCAAAAACAAACTATGGTTACCAAAGGGGAAGTGTGGTGGGGGAGGAATAAATTAGGAGCTTGGGATTAACATACACACTATATTATATATAAAATTGATAACCACCAAGGTCCTACTATATAACACAGGGAACTATATTCAATAGTCTGTAATAATCTATATGGGAAAAGAATCTGAAAAGAATAAATATATGTGTATAACTGAATCACTATGCTGTACACCTGAAACTAACACAACATTGTAAATCAACTATACTCCAATAAAATTTATTTAAAAATAAATTCATGGGCTTCCCTGGTGGCGCAGTGGTTGAGAGTCCACCTGCGGATGCAGGGGACACGGGTTCGTGCCCTGGTCTGGGAGGATCCCACATGCTGCGGAGCGGCTGGGCCCGTGAGCCATGGCCACTGAGCCTGCGCGTCCGGAGCCTGTGCTCCGCAACGGGAGAGGCCACAACAGCGAGAGGCCCGCATACCGCAAAAAAAAAAAAAATAAATAAATAAAAATAAATTCATAACTAAAGTTGATACTTCAGATGATTTAATAGCCAAAATTTCTGTAGAGATATTATTTCCCTTCATATATATGTATAATAATGCAGCCTAAGATTTCATGTGATTACATGCTATGATGAATCTTCCTCTTCTGTGATTTTTTTTTTTTTTTTTTTTTTTTTTTTTTTTGTGGTACGTGGGCCTCTCACTGTTGTGGCTTCTCCCATTGCAGAGCACAGGCTCCAGACGCGCAGGCTCAGCGACCATGGCTCACGGGCCCAGCCGCTCCGCAGCATGTGGGATCTTCCCACACTGGGGCACGAACCCATGTCCCCTGCATCAGCAGGCGGACCCTCAACCACTATGCCACCAGGGAAGCCCTGTGATCTTTTTATCATCTGATTTTTGCTTTCTTTAGATGCATTTTCTTGCTTCCACTATCAGATAGTTCTTAAAACATAAAAAATAGAGAGTAATATAAAAAACACTACTCATTATAGTCCACACAGAAACTTAGCTTTTTAAACTATTGATATTTTGCAATATTTGCCTTTTCCTTAATAAAAAAATACAATGCCACAGAAATAGACTTTAAATAACATTCCTGGTACACCTTTGGTAGTTCCTCCCCAAAGCAATTGCTATTCTAAAGCTAAGTGCATCCTTCCCATGCATGTTTTTCTACTTTTCTCGATATCTATCCATATCCATACACATATTAATATTCATATGCACATCTAAACTATTTCTAGGTATGTCTATAGTTATATAGATGCCAATCTGGAATAGACTTTTCTGTCTTGCTGAGTTGGAAGGGGCAATGGTAGGCCACAGGCCTTGGTTCAAATACCAGAATCTTGAAATTCTTACCAAGTTTTAGTAGATTTTCCTGAAAAAAAATTTTATTTTGTATATGCCTATAGGCCTATCTTCAAAGAGTTGCAATGGTGAGTTTTTTACCAGTTTCTTTAGGGAGCAAGTCTGCAGAGCTCCTCAGGCTGCCATACAAGTAGTGGGACTCAACTGTAGTTTTCACATTCTAACAATCATATGATAATTTTTGCCTTTATTATGTTTTGTGCCTTGTTTAAAATATTTTTTCTCTACCATAAGGTCATACATTTATTCTCTTATATTTCTTTCTACTATTTTAAGTGTTTAATTTTTATATTTAGGGATTTAACAATCCGTGAATGGTGGCATTAAGGAAGATACATATTTTCTTCCTGCATATGAGCAGTTTTCTTAGCACTATTTATTGAATAATGTATTTTTCTCCAGAAATTTATAATTCTTTCTATAAGACTGTGTAATGTTTCTGGACTTTGTATTTTAATCCATTGGTCTGTTTTACTAATATAGTGTATAAATTGTAATAGCATTATAATAGGTCTTAGTCTCTGGGAGGGAAGACCCTAACCCATATTGTTCACCTTGAAGTTTTTCATCTTGCAGATTACTTAAACTTTCTTGTCCCTTTGTTCTTATGTATAAATTTTGGAACCAGTTTGTAAAATATAAAAAGAACAATAACAAAAACACCCTGATGAGCACTTGTTTTTCAGTTCCACTGAATTGATTAAAACCAGGTTAATTAAAATATTTAACTATTAAATCTATAAAAATGGTATAGCCAACTACTTACTATCTACTTCATTTGTTCATTTATTAATTTGTTTCATATTCTTTTATTTGGTATTGTTCTCCAAAGGTGGTCTGCGTTTTCGTTAGTTTTATTCCTAGGTGCTTTCATTTTTGGTGATTTTTATGAATGTTGCCTTTATTTATTAATCTGTCTAATTAGTTGTTACTAGTTTATATGAATGATATTGATTCCTGCTTATTTCAACATACAGGCACTTATTTCATCCATCTTTAGTACTCTGCCATTGATCCACAATCCATTTTTGCTTGTTCCCTTAAGTCCTGACCCCTTTTATTCCAGATCAAAAAGGTACTACTGGCTACTGGCATATTCAATATTCAAAAGTGGAAAATGGGTAACAAAGCCTACTGGCTCCGCATGTAACCAGTTTCCTTTCACCTCTATGCCTTAAACTTCCCATTACATTCTACAGTTCCTGAAGCCTCCAAGTTCTGAGGTTTCTGGCACTCAGTGGGACTAATTGATTCCTTCACAGCATTATTTTAATCAGCATATAATTTTTCCCTCTCTGAGAAGTCCATTTGAATTTCATCTTTTAAAACTTTGTTGAAATCTCTCATCTGCTTTTGTTTTCTCACTCACTCTCTTTGCACAGTAATGTATTTATAAATACATGTATAGAAGACAACAAAAGTCCATGTATACTTGGAGCCCTCAGAAATCCCAAGAAGCAATCTAACTAGAAAAAATTATACTTCTTCAGCATAATTTTAAAATACTGGTGACATCTACTTCCAGAATGATGGGGTAGATATACTTTTCCCTATTCCTCCAAAAAAGTACAGCTAAAATCAAGGGATATTATATATTTTTTTAAAATTAGAAGA
This sequence comes from Mesoplodon densirostris, assembly GCF_025265405.1. Lineage (NCBI taxonomy): Eukaryota > Metazoa > Chordata > Mammalia > Artiodactyla > Ziphiidae > Mesoplodon > Mesoplodon densirostris. Next base: position 87,836,092 of record NC_082666.1, on the reverse strand, counting down.
CTGAAAAGTAAAGAGAAGAAGGTAAACCAGTTAGAGGACACAAGACCCCAGTATTGACATGGTGGGGTTTTCCTGGGTTTTCTGTTTTCTTAATACAATCCAGACTTTTAGCTGAAGAATTTGGCAACTCAGAAAAGCAAACAGGTACAGACAAAAGTCCAATGAAAGCTTGCTTTTTTTTTTTTTTTTTTTTTTCCAGTACGTGGGCCTCTCACTGTTGTGGCCTCTCCCGTTGCGGAGCACAGGCTCCGGACGTGCAGGCTCAGTGGCCATGGCTCACGGGCCCAGCCACTCTGCGGCATGTGGGATCTTCCCGGACCGGGGCACAAACCTGTGTCCCCTGCATCAGCAGGCAGACTCTCAACCACTGCGCCACCAGGGAAGCCCCGAAAGCTTGCTTTCTTTATTCAAACTACCAGGAAAAGAGCAACCTAATAAGGCAGGAAACATTTAGACAATAACTGCTCTACAAAGGAGTTAAAATGTGATTCTACCCTACTCATGTCAGTAAAGACTTAGCCTAGACTTCTTATTCAAACTGAGGTCCAAAGAATATAATCAGCTATCCAAATTTATTTACTTTCAACATATTTCACGAATCCACTTTCTTTTTTAGAAATAATTAATTAAAATTTGTATGGAGGGCTTCCCTGCTGGCGCAGTGGTTGAGAGTCCACCTGCCAATGTAGGACACATGGGTTCGAGCCCTGGTCTGGGAAGATCCCATATGCCACAGAGCAGCTGGCCCCGTGAGCCACAATTACTGAGCCTGTGTGTCTGGAGCCTGTGCTCCGCAACAAGAGAGGCCGCGATAGTGAGAGGCCCGCGCACCGCGATGAGGGGTGGCCCCCACTTGCCACAACTAGAGAAAGCCCTCGCACAGAAACGAAGACCCAAAACAGCCATAAATAAATAAATAAAAATTAAAAAAAAAATTGTATGGAGACACAAAAGACCCCGAATAGCCAAAGCAATCTTGAGAAAGAAAAACGGAGCTGGAGGAATCAGGTTCCCTGACTTCAGACTATACTACAAAGCTACAGTCAAAACTACAGTACAATACTGGCACAAAAACAGACTTAAAGATCGATGGAACAGGATAGAAAGCCCAGAAATAAACCTACACACCTATGATCAATTAATCTATGACAAAGGAGGCAAGTAATACAATGGAGAAAATACAGTCTCTTCAATATGTGGTGCTGGGAAAACTGGACAGCTACATGTAAAAAAATGAAATTAGAACATTCTTTAACACCATACACAGAAATAAACTAAAAATGGATTAAAGACCTAGATGTAAGACCGGACACTATAAAGCTGCTAGAGAAAAATATAGGCCAAACACTCTTTAACCTAAATTGCAGCAATATCTTTTTCGATCCATCTCCTGGAGTAATGGAAATAAAAACAAAAATAAACAAATGGGACCTCATTAAACTCAAAAGCTTTTTGCACAGCAAAGTAAACCATAAACAAAACAAAAAGACAATCCACAGAATGGGAGAAAATATTTGGAAACAATGCACCCACATGAGATTAGTCTCCAAATTTACAAACAGCTCATGCAGCTTAATATCAAAAAAACACAAGCAACCCAATCAAACAGCGGGCAGAAGACCTAAATAGACATTTCTCCAAAGAACACATACAGATGGACAAAAAGCACATGAAAAGATGCTCAACATCACTAAATAAATGCAAATGAAAACTACAATGAATTATCACCTCACACCAGTCAGAATGGCCAGCAACAAAAAGTCTACAAACAGTAAATGCTGGAGAAGGTGTGGAGAAAAGAGAACCTCCTATACTATTGGTGGGTATGTAAATTGTTACAACCACCATGGAGAACAGTATGGAGGTTCCTTAAAAAACTAAAAATAGAACTACCATATGATCCAGCAATCCCACTCCTGGGCATATAGCTGGAGAAAACCATAGTTCGAAAGGATACATGCACCCCAATGTTCATTGCAGCACTGTTTACAATAGGCACAACGTGGAAACAACCTAAGTGTCCATTGACAGAGGAGTGGATGAAGAAGATGTGGTAATATTGATATATACAATGGAATATTACTCAGCCATAAAAAAGAATGAAATAATGCCATTTGCAGCAACATGGATGAAACCTGGAGATTATCATACTAAGTGAAGTAAGTCAGACAGAGAAAGACAAATATCATATGGTACAACTTATATGTGGAATCTAAAGAGATGATATAAATGACCTTATTTACAAAACAGAAACAGACTTACAGACATAGAGAATGAACTTATGGTTAACCGGGGGGAAGGGTTTGGGGGAGGGATAGATTGAGAAGTTGGGTTTGACATATACACACTTATATATTTAAGACAGAGAACCACCAAGGACCTAGTTTTTTCACACAGGGAACTCTGCTCAGTATTCTGTAATAAGCTATATGGGAAAAGAACTTGAAAAAGAATAGATACATGTATATGTATAACTGAATCACTTTGCTGTATACCTGAAACTAACACAACATTGTTAATCAACTATACTCCAAAAATAAAACAAAAAGATGATCTAGCAACTCTACTCATAAGTATATATCCAAAAGTATTTAATGCAGGGACTCCAACAGATACTTGTATACCATGTTCTTAGCAGCATTATTCACAACAGCCAAATGATGGAAACTATCCAAGTGTCCATCCACAGATGAGCTGATAAACAGAATGAGGTATATACACAATGGAATATTATTCAGCCATTAAAAAGGAACCAAATTCTGATACATGCTACCACGTGGATGCAACTTGAAAACATTATGCTATGTGAAATAAGACAGACACAAAATGACACATATTGTACAATTCCACTTAGATGAGATACTGTAGAATAGAGTTACCAAGGGCTGTAGGCAGGGAGTTATTGCTTAATGGGTACATAGTTTCTGTTTGAGATGATGAAAAAGGTATTGCTTAAAGGATACATGATTTCTCTTTGGGCTGATAAAAATGTTCTGGAATAGTGGTGATTGTTATACAACCTTGTAAATGTACTTAATGCCACTGAGTGTACACTTAAAAATGGTTAAGATTGTGAATTTTATATTCTATATGTTTTACCACAATAAAAAGTAAATTAACAACAGGAAAAAAAAAGAAAAAAGAAGACATGTGACCAACATGAAGAAAGGAAATCTTAAAAGTTCCTGTGGTAAAAATGTTATTATCTAGATAGAATCTAAAGAACCACATAATTTCAATAAATGACTTTCATATATGGCAGGAAAAAAATAACTTTTGCTTCTGTTTTTTTAGATTCCCAACTTAAAAATTTTTTAATTTGGGTAACATTGATTTATAATATTATATAAGTTGCCTGTGTATTGCATTATATTTCTACTTCTGTATACGCTACAACATGCTCACCACCAAAATTTATTTTCCATCCATGACCAAGTACTTGATCCCCTTTTCCCATTTAGCCCTTCACCACCACCACCCCTTCTTTTCTGTAGATGCTACTCTGTTCTCTGTATCTATGTGTTTGTTTTTGTTTGATTTGGTTTGCTAATTTATTTTGTTGTTGTTTGTTTATTATTTATATTCCATATATGAGTGAAATCATATGGTATTTGTCTTTCTCCATCTGACTTAGTTCACTTAGCATAATCCCCTCAAGGTCCATCCATGGTGTCACTAATGTCTGCCTACTTCTTTTTCTCTCTTCAGCAACCATCTTAGTTTAAAATATTATCAGCACTCAGTGCCCTTTATACTGGACTCCCCAGATCACTTTTGTTCCCATTCCACTCTAGTCTCCATATGATTAAAGTGGAACATCATATCATTTCATTCCCTTGCTTAAAACTTCCTTAACTCCTAGGATGAAGGCCAAAACTCTCAACATGCCCTCTACATCTAAATACATGATCTTCCCTCTGCCTATCACCACGGTTTGAGTTTGGGCTACTACCTATCTTGCTCTCTCCTTTCAGGCACATTGGCATTCAGGCACTTGAAAGTACCACATGCTCTCCAGTCTGAGGGCTACAGAGAGTTCTGGCCCCTTATCTTCATGCCACTAGCATTGCCATGCTCTATCTCATTTCAAAAGTCTTTCCAAACTCTATCCTATAAGGGACACTATTTTACAAATCTGTGGCACCCTTTATCTTTTCTTCATAGTGTGCATTAAAGATACTTGTGTGATTGTTTAATCAATCTCTGTCTTCTCCATGAGACTGAGGACACAGGGCAGGGGGTGGGGGTATCTGTCATTCTCCAGCATCGTATTTCCAAGCAGAGCATATTGTTTGGCATATGTAGATGCTTAGTAACTATTTACTGATTGATTGGATAGATGGATGAACTTCCAGTTTTTATTAAATGTACTAAGATCCTTCAAAATATTGTGATTGAATTAAATAGGGATGTGATGGTTATTAAATATGTGTTGACCCTGGAAACAGTCATACAATGATTTCTCTACTTAATTGTGGCCTTGAAATAACTCTGTGTTAATCTCTCTTTTGAATGTTGTTTTTCTTTTTTTCACTATTTTCTAATTGGCACATAAATACTACAAAAACATTTCTTCAAAACAAAAAGACTGACAAAAGAATACAAGATTGGCTCTCACTACCAGTTTAGAATTTGGGCCAATATGAACATGAACAAAGTTTTCCTGTGTTTTACTAAAGAAAAAAATGATATCTGAGTCAATGTAATAGAGTGTTTAAAAATACATGCTTTCAGTTTGATGGTCTAGCTATGAAATCTTGGATACATTAACTATTGACTTGATCAATTCATTTATATATAAAATGCAAATATTATTTTAGAGATTATAAAAAACTATAAAATAATGTAGATGATTATGACTGGAACATTGATAGTAAACCATAAGTACTACATATGATTATCAAGTTAATGAAGAATGCAAAGCCATTGCAAGAGAAAATTTCAACCTAAAAAAATGGAATGTGTTCGAATAATATAGATGAAATAAATCTCACAAATATTACATGTCGTAATTAAAGCTTGCCTTCCCTATTTCTTAAATTAAGGTTTAGTAAATCTTTGCTGAGCTACTTTGAATTATAGAATATGATTGAAAGCAATAAAACAACATTCAAAATACAAAAATTTTAGCTGATAGTAATATACAAAGATTAACATATTAAAGACTCATTCATATTTCAAATGCCCCTGATTTGGCTGTTATGTTATTACCAGGGGTTGGCAAACAACAGCCTGCAGGCCAAATCTGGCTGGCCATCTGCTTTGTATGGCCCACCAACTAAGAATAGATTTTTACCTTTTTAAGTGGTTGAAAAGATCAAAAGAAGCATGTCTTGTAACATGTAAATGTTATGTGAAATTAAAAATTCGGTGTCCATAAATTAAGTTTATTACAACACAGCCATGCTTATTCATTTAATTTACCTATAGTCTATGATAGCTTTTGTGCTACAACTGCAGAGTTGAACAGTTGGGACAAGGACTGTATGTCCTAAAATATTTAGTATGTGGCTCTACAGAAAAAGTTTGCCAACTCCTATTAGTATCATGGTATCATATCTAGCCTGTTATGTATTTTGGCCCTTTTTGGGGTATCTGTGTTCCTTAATCCTGCTTTTTTGTGTGCTGACTGGTCCTGACATTGGAACATATCCTTGCTTTACTGATTTAAGACAAATAAACTTGCCCAAATCCTTTATTGTTCTTCATCAGTCACCTAAGTCTTCTTGTTCCTGGCCTCCCCTACTACCCACCTAACCCCAGCCTGCCTGTGTGCCCAGGTCTTAAGTCTTAAATGAAATAACCATAGAAGCTGTTCACATGGACTGTCTAACCACTTTACCCAAATGCACAAGTGAAAATCATATTGTAAAGTAGATAACCTCAGAGGCTCCCTGAGGAAACTGTTATAAATGAGTCTTGTTTTTCTGAATAGGAGTCCAGCATCAAGTGAAGTAATGATCCAATGTAAAGACATATGCAAATTTGCATGAACAGTTAAAATCATCAAACATGTATTTCAAAATATAAACTTTTAGAACTGGAAGGATCTTTGGAAATAATCCATTTAAATTTTCTAATTTTCAGATGACAACATGGAGGCCCATGCATTCTTTTCCAAGATCGTACAGCTAGTGGGTATCACAGACTGCACCAAAACTTACCTCTCCTCTTCCCAGACCATACTGCTAACTTCCATAGCAATGTGGTAATGAGAGTGTTCACTTACTATGCAAAAACATTTAATATATTATGTAAGGTACATATATGATACAAAATATATTTGATCAGAAGCTTCATGTATTTAAAATGAACATTATTTAATAAACACTAATTAAAATTAATCCAATTTAGTTTCCTTTGCTTATCTTCTTGAAGTATAGATCTCTATTTTGTATTAGTGGGGGTAGGGTGGGGAAAATCAGCCAGAGTGGGGATGAGACGGGCCGGGACCTAAAACCTGGGACCTGGGACCTCTACTGCAGCGCTTGGACCTGAACAAACTTCTCCCTGAGCAGCCAGATACAAAGAAACTATAAGGGACTAAAAATAACTGTGTGCATGTGCAATTGGGGCAATTATGAACAAGATACACAAAGACCAAAATCCCAACTGCCACTTCTGAGGAGTCTGGAGCAAAAGCAGGGTACCGCGCATGCGCCCTGCACACAGCACCCCCCAGGGGATGGGCAGTCCACCTCAGCCACCCCTCCAGCCCGACCCCTGGACCTGCCCCCACCCTCACCCCATCTAAGGAACCAGCTCGCCCCCCTCAAGGAGCGAGGAAGGGAACCTGTTACTTGTTTTTGCGCACTGCGGCATGAGTCCCAGTAAAGCCTTGCTTGAATTTATTGTCTGGCCTCTTATCAATTTTGACTGATTACAGAGTCTAAGAACCCGGGATGGTGACAGGGAGATTGATTTAAATAAATGAATAGAATCATATTTCCTCTACCAAAGTTGAAATTTATGTCATTTTTGTGGTTTTTCCTTTCTAGATTTCCCTATCAAAAGCAAAGAGTTTCATAGGTATAATACTTATTTTTCTTTTTCAAAAATAAAACTTGAATGATTATTTAGCCATGCAGTTTTGTGGATAAGTAGTCTCTCTCTACAATCAGTTCTTTTTGTTTTTCTTTTGCCCCTTCTCTGATAACGCAAACCCGCAGCCTTGAAATATCAAAAGAGTATAATATTTCATTTTTAAGTGAAAAAGAAACAGAAAGGGAAATCTCAAGAATGTATGTGGAGGAAGAAAAGATTGTGGGCATGGTTATTTGACTAGATTTGCTATTGTGAAAACTATTTTAAACATTTTTTAAATTTTTAGTTTTTATATAATTTTTAAAGGTTACACTCCATTTACAATTATTACAAAATACTGGCTATATTTCCTTTGTTGTACAATACATCCTTGTAGCCTATCTGACACTCACTAGTCTGTATCGTCCGCTCTCCCACCTATGTTGCCTCTCCCCTCCTCTCCCCACATCTTTTCCGACCACAACACTATGAGTCTAGAAATCAACTACAAGGAAAAAGCTGCAAGGTAACTATTTATAGTTAATTGTATGTGTAACACGATTATGTATATTTTTAAATATCCCGTCATAGAAACTGCCACTTCTCCCTCTTCTTTAGCCCTTGGCAAGCCCCCACAGTACACAAGGAATGACCAGACTAAAAGTGATGATTATTGGACTCATCAACTAGACAGTGTTAAATGAAGAGAGTGTAAGGAACATTGGGTGCTGCGAGTGTTGACTAGGTGTATCAGAGAAAGAGTTTTCTTGACAGTGACTTATTTATTCCCAAAGTGAATTCTTAATTTTCCTCCAAGATGCACATTTTATTCCATGGCTGGCCTAGGCTCTGGGACCTTCCATTCCTCTCAGAGTGATGACACAGGTGTGGCCTGGGGTTTCTCAGACTGAGCTGAACTCTGGTACTGGTGAAATGTGAGGACAGTGGAGGGAGTCTCGGGAAGAAGATACCAGATGTGGGATCAAATGAAAGGAGATTGTTTAGAAATAGGTTAGAAATTTTAAGTCTCAAGTGAAACCTGATGCTGTTCAATTAAAAATGTGTGCTCTGCATAAAGCAAAAAGAATTAATTAAAATGGGATTTCAGGAAGGAGATCTCATCAGTTTTACTCTTTCCACTGAACAACTATGAATACTAACACCACAAGCACAGATATTCTAAGCATTGCTTATAATATTTTCAGAGAAACTTCCTCCATTATTTTCCAGTTACTTTTTAATCTGCCTATTTAGCCAGTAAATCAATAATTGCCATTAAAATGCACATATAGAATAACAGAAGAAAATGTAGTTTTGGAGAAACTAAAGATGTTTCTAGAAGTTATCTAAAGCAAACTTCATACTGTCTAACTTATTCTTTTATCAGAGGGTCTCAAAATCACTATTCTACCCTCAAACATTTTAAACTTAGCTAATAAATATTTTTGTCCTATACATTGAAATTGTGAACTGAATTATATTTCCTATTAGAAATAAATCCAAAATAAACCTTTTCTGTGCTGAAATGTAATCCTGGCCCAGCAGGATTGATAGGCAGCTGATTTGCAAAATTTCTGATTTAATTCAGTACTTAATACAGATTTCAAAAGCTTTAAAATGTCACTGCATTCTAAACCAAATAATCCTTGTATATAAAATCTGCAGTACCCTCAACTCTAGTTGTTTGGAAAGTTTCCAGGAGTCTTATATCTACACTTGCACCTAAAAGAGAATAAAATTATAATTGTGCTTGCATGGGAAAGCTTCAATATTCTAAGGAAATTTGTGTTTTTTTCTTTAGTTTTTAATATCTCAGTGCTAATTTTCAGAATCAAAGGTTGAAGGCATTTCACATCTACTTATAACTAGTTGATCTTCTGTTTCTCTGAGTCCAGGTGTGTTTCGCCGAGTCCACAAACAGATGTTTGTGTTTCTTTGGGGGGGGGCAGGAGAGGGACTAGGAGAGGGGAAGAGAGAGAGAGAATCTTCCAGCAGAGTTTACCCCCAAAATTAACATATCTGCTCAGATTAATTACTGCCATGTTGTCTGATTCATTTGGCATAAATGTATACAACAGTCAAAGTACGAGCTGGCCCATGTGGCTGAGTCACCATTTTTGATGATTAATTTTGAGGTTGAATGATTACTATTTGTCTTCTGTTGCACTGTAAACTTCATGAGGGAAGGAACCATGTGTGTTATGCTCACCTCATACTCCCAGCATCTAGACTAATTTTGGCACCTAGGAGGATTTCAGTCATATTTTGTAACAAAACTATAGTGTATAAAATTGTATTCATAAAAAGATAGACTTTGTTTAATTATTCACCACAATATTCTTAGTGTTTATTTTCCCCCTGGCCCTACTGTTTTTCCTGACCTAACCCCATTCAGGCCACAGTTGCCCTGCTCTAAGCCCAGAGCAATTGGTGTGTAGACATAGGTGAGCCTCTGGGAGAGGATGGTCCTGTGCTCTGCCCTCCACATTAAATGTGAGGAGGGTTTTGGTTAGTGAAATCCCAAGAAGAGAGAATGCATATGCTATTTCTGAACTAGAGCCCCAGGAAGCCCCCGGAGCAGTATGGTTACATGGCACATCTAAGTGGAAAGCTTTGCAGCTCAGAGAGTGCCCCATGCTCAAGCATGACACAGGAGCAAGAATGACAAAAGCATAAAACAGAAGAAGGAAGAAGCCTCATGGGAAACAAAGAATAACTCAGCAGCTTCCTGTTTTGATCAACAACCATGGACCAAAGAGAATCAATGAGGACAGATATCCCCTAACCCATATCCAGACCAAGATGCCATATCGTTATATCAACTTCCTAAAAATTTAACCCCAATGCCAAGACAAATTATTTCATTCATCCTACCCAAAGAGAGGCATAGAATATGAAATAAGTTGTATCATGGAGGAAACTGAAAATATAATTAAGATACATCTTAAAAATTCTATTTAATATTTGAAAATATTCTTGTCTGGGAAAACACACTTCCAAATCTTTCGTTCAAAATTTCACTCTGACAGTAAAGGTAGTACTGATGGAAGAGGAGTAATTTACTTGGGCTTAAATCTTTCACAAAAAGAAATTGGTGACTCAGAATGCCATCAGGTGACTAGATAAAAGGATGCAATAGGTGGGGAGACTAGTTAATGCATCACTATCAAAATGTAGACTCTAAGCTCTAAGGTTATAGTTCATGTCATCTTTCAAAAACCAGTAAAATTATCATGCATCCCATAGTGAGTTGTCTTTCATGCTTGTATAGTGCTCTTAAGATGCCTGTGTCTGCTTGAAACATAATCTGTATCTAACTTCATTAGTTCACCCTGACCTTTCCAGCCTAGCAACAGGAAAGGACAATGTGCTTTGAGGTAGGTAACTTCATTATTAATGGCCTGATGAGATTTGTCACTATAAAAAATCATTTTCACTGCCTTGGCATAAGAGACAGTACAAAAATACCTTCCTGTCCTGGGGAAGGAAAATGGCCTATGTTATTCATGAGTTCTTTAATGTTTTCAGAAGGTTTTATTTGGTTTTGCTTTGTTTTCATTTTCTAATATCTAATCTTGTTTTTTTAAATTAATTAAATCACTGAAAAGCTTGTGCATTAAATGATGAGGAATTCAGAATCTTAATGTTTGACTAAAGTCAGGTCTACTGAGGAGCACTGATTTAGTTACCTAATGCTAAACACACAAATCTAGGTTATGTTATTATTATTTACTTTCACTTTATATTAAAAGAAGAAAAGTGTGGTTAATCCTGATTGACAATTTCCCCTTCTGCTATAATCCACTCAGAGTTAAAGAACAAATATCAGATCCATATTCTCTCCAAGGAGGAGAATGATTGGAATTGTCCCTTTTGAGTTTCAAAACATTAGACTCAACCTCTGTTGGTATAAGTATGGTATTAAATTTCCCTTTGCCCATTCAGAACTTATTTTTCAACATTTCTGATGCCCAGCTAATGATGTCAGCCTTCATATGAGAGTGTTATATCATAGTCTATTAATTTCATAATCTTTAGTTATTTGCACCACTCATACATTTGTCTAAGAGTTCTCAAACCCTTTGGTTGAGTGTTGCGTTGTGCATCAACTGCTTAGCTTTTCTGAGCTGTCTGTGCAAAGACGAAGGGCCTTTGTGCCTTCTAGAGAAAGCTCTGAAGCAGGAAAGCAGAGAATTGCCCAGCCAAATGCTTGAGGTGGGGTAAAAATACACGCTGCGCCGAAATCATAGAATCAGAAACCATGTGCAGCGGAGCAACAAGAAACATCTTCTACAGCTTCTATTTCTAGTTTGTTAGAGGTTTCAGCAAGAAGGGATGCCAAATTTTATCACTTGTTTTTCCCTCAACTTTTTAACTCATTAACATGATTAATTTACATTAATTGATTTGCTAATGTTAAACAAATCTCGCAATGCTGGGATAAATGCAAGTTGGTCATGATGTATCAATGTATTTATATATTGCTGAATTCAATGTGCTAATCCTATGTTTAGAATTTATACAATCCATGCAACTAAATTCAGAAGTAATATTTTTCCTTTCTCACACTTTTCTTATCAGGTTATGGAATGGATGTTATGCTACCATCATAAAATGAAATTATGGATTGTTCCATTTTCCTCTTTATTCTGTGAAAGAGATTATATAAGAATGGAATTGTCCAATTCTTTACATATTTAGTTGAACTTGCCAGTAAAACTCTTAGGCCTGAAGTTCTCAGTAAGAAGATTAACAATATTGGATTTTTGTTAATGGATATAGGCGTAATCTGGTTTCTACTTCTTGATCCAGTTATAAGTTATGTTTTTATAAGAACTTATACATTTCATTGACGTTTTCAAATTTGTAGTTTATTATATTCTCTCATTATTTTTACTCTTTTCTATATTAATTAGTTCTGTTACTTTTTTCTTGATTAATCTCACCATGGGTTTGTCTATTTTATTAGACTTTAGGATAACCAACACTTGGCTTTGTTGTTCCTGTCTATTGTATCTTACTTTCTATTTCATTGATTTTCCTCTTATTTTTTGTTCTCTCCATCCTTTTAATTTCTTTGAATTTACTATTTTGTTATTCTTTTTAACTTCTAAGATGCAAGATCTGACACCTAATTTTTAGGCTTTCTTCCTTTCTCATAAAAGCATGTAAGGCTATGCATTTATCTATAAATAATGTTCAACTTGCATCCCATACATATAGATATGTGGTATTTTCATTCTTATTCAGTTCTAAATATTCTATTATTTGGATTATAATTTCTTCTCTGATCCAAGGGTTATTTAGCTGTATTTTGGAAATTACCAAACAGATGGAGTTTTTGTAACTATCTCTTGTGTTGCTTTCTAACATACTAATATTGTGGTCCAAGAACACAATCTCTCAAATTTCTTGAGATTTTTCTTTATTGGCCCAATATGGATTTAATTTTTATAGGTCTCCTGGGTCTGTGTTTAAAAAGATTGTGCATTCTGCAGATGTTGTATGCATATCCTTTAGTTCAAGCTTGTAGATCATGTTGTTCATATGTTCAATCATTTTACTAATCATTTACCCCCTTGTCTATCAGTTACTGAGAAAGTTACGTTAAAATCTCCCATTATGATTGTGGATTGCGTGGATTGGTATATTTCTCACATAATTCTGACAGTTTTTACTAAATATATATATATTTTGAGGCTGTATTGTTTGGGGTATAACAATTTTAAATTGTCATATATTCCAGAAGGAGTTAAAATTAAAATTATATTTTTATGTGGTAATCCTCTTTATTTCTAGTAGTTTTTTGTACTCAGGTCTATTTCGTCTGATGTAAACATAACTGCAATAGTATTTGTCTGATATATCTCTTTCCACATATTGACTTTCAACCTTATCATGTTCTTTTATGTCAGGTATATCCACCTTGCCGTGGATGTTATGGTGTGCCTCCTGTCTCTCCTCTTCTTCATTTCTGTAACACAAATGCCATGCTTAGAAATTCAGAAGCATCTTGAGTAGTCAGGCCATCTTGAGAATGGGAGTCTTGTGGCATGGACTGTGCAGCAGCAGAAGGAATCTGGATTCCTGACAACTGTGAAGTCACCTTTCTACCCTTTAATATGTACCTTTGGATGTAAGCCACTTGTTTTGGTTTTCCCCTATGTACAGCTGAGTTAAATCTTAACTGATACTCAAACATATGGCCTACTGAGAAACTAAAGACAAATCTACCTCAATACAGTCTAAATATATTTAAGATCCAGTTACAAGCAAAATCTTTTACATACATAGATTTTCAAAGTAGATAATCAGTTACTCTATCAGAAAAGTTATCTTGAGGGTGATGGCTTTTTAACTGAGCTTCAAATAAAAGGTAGGAAAAAGTGAGAACTATTACAGTTATATTGAACATATGGGAGAAAAAAAATCTCAGAAGGAGAAACTGACATATTAGTAATGATTTTTCAAATTTTAATGATTAAATTTTGAAGTATTTAAAGGAGATGGGCCAAAACCAGACAAAGATGTCACCAAAAAAGAAAACTAGAGGCCAATATCACTAATGGGTATAGATGCAAAAATCCTCAACAAAATACTAACAAACAGAATCCAGCAGCACATTAAAAGGATCATATACCATGATCAAGTGGGGTTTATCCCAGGAATGCAAGGATTCTTCAATATATGCAAATCAATCAATGTGACACACCATATTAACAAATTGAAGGATAAAAACCATATGATCATCTCAATAGATGTAGAAAAAGATTTTGACAAAATTCAACATCCATTTATGATAAAAAGTCTCCAGACACTAGGCATAGAGGGAACTTACCTCAACATAATAATGGCCATATATGACAAAGCCACAGCCAACATCATGATCAGTGGTGAAAACCTGAAACCATTTCCACTAAGATCAGGAATAAGACAAGGTTGCCCATTCTCAGCACTATTATTCAACATAGTTTGGAAGTTTTAGCCACAGTAATCAGAGAAGAAAAAGAAAAGGAATCCAAATTGGAAAAGAAGAAGTAAAACTGTTACTGTTTGCAGATGACATGATACTATATACATAGAGAATCCTAAAGATGCCACCAGAAAACTACTAGAGCTAATCAATGAATTTGGTAAAGTAGCAGGATACAAAACTAATGCACAGAAATCTCTTGCATTTCTATACACTAATGATGAAAACTCTGAAAGAGAAATTAAGGAAACACTCTCATTTATCTTTGCAACAAAAAGAATAAAATACCTAGGAATAAACCTACCTAAGGAGACAAAAGACCTGTATGCAGAAAACTATAAGACACAGATGAAAGAAATTAAAGATGATACAAACAGATGGAGAGATATACCCTGTTCTTGGATTGGAAAAATCAACACTGTGAAAGTGACTATATGACCCAAAGCAATCTACAGATTCAATGCAATCTCTATCAAACTACCAATGGCATTTTTCACACAACTAGAACAAAAAATTTCAAAATTTGTATGGAAACACAAACACCCCAAATAGCCAAAGCAATCTTGAGAAAGAAAAACAGAGCTGGAGGAATCAGGCTCTCTGACTTCAGACTATACTACAAAGCTACAGTAATCAAGACAGTATGGTACTGGCACAAAAACAGAAATATAGGTCAATGGAACAGGACAGAAAGCCCAGAGATAAACCCACGCACATATGGTCACCTTGTCTTTGATAAAGGAGGCAAGAATATACCATGGAGAAAAGACAGTCTCTTCAATAAGTGGTGCTGGGAAAACTGGACAGCTTCATGTAAAAGAATGGAATTAGAACACTCGCTAACACCATACACAAAAATAAACTCAAAATGGATTAAAGACCTAAATGCAAGGCCAGACATTATAAAACTCTTAAAGGAAAACATAGGCAGAACACTCTTTGATATAAATCACAGCAAGATCCTTTTTGACCCACCTTCTAGAGAAATGGAAATAAAATCAAAAATAAACAAATGGGACCTAATGAAACTTAAAAGCTTTTGCACAGTAAAGGAAACCATAAACAAGACCAAAAGACAACCCTCAGAATGGGAGAAAATATTTTCAAACCCAGCAACTGACAAAGGATTATCTCCAAAATATACAAGCAGCTCATGCAGCTCAATATCAAAAAACAAACAACCCAATCCAAAAATGGACAGAAGACCTAAATACACATTTCTCCAAAGAAGATATACAGATTGCCAACAAACACATGAAAGGATGCTCAACATCATTAATCATTAGAGAGATGTAAATCAAAACTACAATGAGGTGTCACCTAACACCAGTCAGAATGGCCATCATCAAAAAATCTACAAACAATAAATGCTGGAGAGGGTGTTGAGGAAAGGGAACCCTCTTGCACTGTTGGTGGGAATGTAAATTGACACAGCCACTATGGAGAACAGTATAGAGCTTCCTTAAAAAACTGAAAATAGAATTACCATATGACCCAGCAATCCCACTACTGGGCATATACCCTGAATAAACCATAATTCAAAAAGAGTCATGTACCATAACATTCATTGCAGCACTATTTACAATAGTCAGGGCATGGAAGCAAGCTAAGTGTCCACTGACAGATGAATGGAATAAAGAAGATGTGGCACATATATACAATGGAATATTACTCAGCTATAAAAAGGAACAAAATTGAGTTATTTGTAGTGAGGTGGATGGACCTAGAGTCTGTCATAGAGAGTGAAGTAAGTCAGAAAGAGAAAAACAAATACCGTATGTTAACACATGTATATGGAATCTAAGAAAAGATAATGGTTCTGAAGAACCTAGGAGCAGGACAGGAATAAAGACGTAGACGTAGAGAATGGACTTGAGGACACAGGGAGGGGGAAGGGTAAGCTGGGACGAAGTGAGAGGGTGGCATGGACATATATACACTACCAAATGTAAAATAGGTAGCTAGTGGGAAGCAGCCACATAGCACAGGGAGATCAGCTCGGTGCTTTGTGACCACCTAGAGGGGTGGGATAGGGAGGGTGGGAGGGAGATGCAAGAGGGTGGAGAAATGCAGATACGTGTATATATATAGTGATTCACTTTGTTATACAGCGAAAACTAACACACCATTGTAAAGCAATTATACTCCAATAAAGATGTGGAAAAAAATATTAAAAAATTACTTGTCTCAACTGATCATATTCCTTAGTAGGATATATACTAGTATTCATTTTTGAATTTTTCAAGAATTCCAGCATGTTTGCTGTTTCCTTTTCATTCACAATCACCGGCACACAGAACACATGGGAATTAGAACTTGGAGAGTACACTCTGTCTGGTAGGGGGGACCTGAACAAACATGTTGAGACAAGAAAAACCTAATTAGATTTTTAAATCAAGATTTAAACTTCAAGACATAAGCTGTGTGGTCAGGAGACCATAACTGATGGGAAAAGGCCAGGAGTCCAGGGAGAGAAGATACAGCTTCATTTATAATTTGGCAGGAAAAACTCCTCTGGCCATGAACAGTTCCAGGGGATGAAAGGCTGCAAAGCCAGACTGTCCAGCCTGAGCAACACTGGGAACGATAAATGTTCCTGGCTGACAGCGCACCTTTGGGAAACCACTTGGGCAAAATGCCATTGCTAGGATTTTAAGTATCTTGGAAGGTTATAAAAAGCTTCTTAATTTCTATTTGCAGGCACTGTCAGGATGGAGTACAGAAAATTTGGTAGGTCTCCACAGTCTAGATTCTTTCTAAGAAATGAGGGTGGGAGAATGCCACCTGTGATGTCATTACAGTATTCAGAAGAAGAGCACCTGGGAGGGTTGTGTTGTCTCCATGGTGGGGCCCTCCTCAAAGTTTAGTGTTGCAACAAGCCCAAACTCCTCCTGCATCAAACTGCCTCATGTCTTCTATTAGAATCTTTAACACTATCACTTACAAATATTTGTGGATTTTTTTTAAAAAACATAAAATGTAGTATTTTTGGTGAGACCCAAATCAGTGTTCCCAGCTGAAGTAAAAGTCACATCTTGGTGCGAAGGGGCATTCTTTAGTGAGAGATGAATCATTTTGCTTTTTCATCATATGGAAGTTTCTAACCCTTCTCCTGCAACTAAATACAGAAAGAGAAAGGATATTTTTAATGAAGAAACATGGCGACTGAGGATTTCCTCTTTGCTAACTACTCCTTTATCAGTCAGAGACAGATAGCCTCATGGAGCAATGTAATCGGCCTTTAAAACAGATGCTGGGGAAATTCACTGAAGGAGAGCAAAAAGATTCGGATGAGTGATCGCCTTATCTCTAGGGTCCTATAGGGAAGTCCCTTATGCATCTATAGCTTATTTTATTATTTGAAGAGTTACATAGGAGATTATTCCACATGAAATCATTTGACAGGCAAAAGGAACAGTCCAATAAACACCAAGAGGACATTTTCTTGCTAAAAATAAACAGAGACTATACAAAGAGCCTCCTGGGATGCACCCATAAGTTATCCTGTGAGGCCAAAGTCAACAATATGTTAACCATACTCAAACTGTACGCCTCAAAACATGAAGTAATTATTTTGGAGACAAGACAAATTATTGAAGCTATCTATTAGGGGACATTTCAACTTGATGTTCTAGAACGGTATATTGTTTCACTGTACTGCTTTCTGTAAATGAAATAATTTGGTTAGAAAATGTTGGCTCTGCACTGATACAGGAAATGCATACACACACACACACACACACACACACACACACACACACACACACGTCATCAAGCCAGTTACCAGAGCAGTTGGCTTCAGTCCTTTACAAGCTGTTCAGTGCCTAATTGGTGATATGGAAATGTCCTGTTTCCCTTACTAATAATAACATAGTGCACCTCCATTACTCTTTTATGTTTTTTTGTTGCTGTTTATGATTTTTATTTTTGAAGGAAGATGATCTACCATTAGAATAGAAATGCCTGCAGCTCTTTTAAGCACAGTTGTGCTAATTAACCTATATTGAATATGTAAATATTCTCAGGTGAAACCTGTTACGTTTTTCATGACTATTCAAAAGCACTGGCCCCTCTGTGCTCAGGGGCCTTACGGACTCAAGGTTATTATTTTTATTAATTTATATTTCCTGCCTGCATTCAGAGAAAATTTTGCATGGCCAGCATTGGAAAAAATATTATCAATACAATCTGGTAAAATCCATTACCAGGATGGCATCCTTACAATAACAAGAGCCAAGAAATTTGTGGGGAGTTTTTTGGTTTTTGCTCATCTAGATTCTTATTTCTAATAATATGAACCCAAAATTTCTGATAAATATAATGTGTTTCATAATTTTTTTTTCTTTTTTTTTTTTGCGGTACGCGGGCCTCTCACTGTTGTGGCCTCTCCTGCTGCGGAGCACAGGCTCCTGATGCACAGGCTCAGCGGCCATGGCTCATGGGCCCAGTCGCTCTGCGGCATGTGGGATCTTCCTGGACCGGGGCACAAACCCGTGTCCCCTGCATCAGCAGGCGGACTCTCAACCACTGCGCCACCAGGGAAGCCCTGTGTTTCATAATTTTTTAACATGTGGCTTCTTATCTTGGTTTGTAAGAGTTTTTAAACATTATGTATATTAATTTATTAACTCTCCTAATTGTAATAATTATTTTCTTACTATAATATATTTTCATTTCTGGAAATTGTAAAGGTCTATGTTCACAAAAATAAAAATATTTTCTTTTCTCTCATTTTTACTTCCTCTGCTTATTTATTTATTTATTTATTGTATAGGCAGTTCATTTCCCTCCATAAATTTATTAAACATTTGCTTATGTC
This sequence comes from Mesoplodon densirostris, assembly GCF_025265405.1. NCBI lineage: Eukaryota > Metazoa > Chordata > Mammalia > Artiodactyla > Ziphiidae > Mesoplodon > Mesoplodon densirostris. Next base: position 87,817,277 of record NC_082666.1, on the reverse strand, counting down.
TTCTTCTAGATGTCTTAATTTGCATTTAACTCTTTACCGTAATTTATTTTAGTGTGTGTTATAAACTGAGGCTCTATCATCATATTTTCTCCATAGATAACCTATTTAATCTATAAAATGTAAAGATATAACTCATCTCTTCCCTATTAGATTGTGATGCGTGTTTTTTATCATATACAAATTTTTATATGTTCTATATTTTTTTGCATAAATATCCTGGTCCACTCTCAGAGTCTATTTAAAAATTATTGGGTTTTATAAATTTTTATTAATTTATTTAGCAAAAGCTTACATAACATTACTATGTGCTAAGATTTAAGAGGTTTTTTGTTTGTTTGTTTGTTGTGTTTTTTTTTTTTTGCGGTACGTGGGCCTCTCACTGTTGTGGCCTCTCCTGCTGCGGAGCACAGGCTCCTGATGCACAGGCTCAGCGGCCATGGCTCACGGGCCCAGCCGCTCCGTGGCATATGGGATCCTCCCAGACCAGGGCACAAACCCATATCCTCTGCATCGGCAGGCAGACTCTCAACCACTGTGCCACCAGGGAAGCCCTAAGAGGTTTTAAAAATACTAACATGTTTCTATAAGTCTTGTCAATTAGGTACTATTATCCTTATTTAACAAATGAGGAAACTGAGGCAAAGGGAGATTAAGTAAGTGCTCAGGGTCCCATTACAGGTCAGAAGGTGACCCAAAATTCATGGTCTTAATCACTGCACTCTGCTTCTATTACAGATATCATATTCATATCAGAATGATGGAAAACAAATAAAGAAGAATATATATGAAGCTAGTGATAGCTAAAAAAGCAATAACAGCAACAACAAATAACAGCCTGACCACACTTGAATCTCTCTAAATGGTATCTCCATATTAGTATTAGTTTAGGTGTTAAGCTTAGCCTCAACCTGACTCTGCCTCTCCATCCTGCAAAGGGAAGAATCTGTTGACATTTCAGAGTGAAAGAAGGAATCAAGCAATACACGTCAGGGGATCTTTTGTTAGGGAACCACTGACCAAAATCTCCATAAGACTAGCCCCTAAGTGTTGTTATTTAACAGTTTAAGTCTTCTTTGCCAACTTTTCCCTCCCTCCCTCTGTCTCCCACTTAAGACAGGAATAAAGACACACACCTACTAGAGAATGGACTTGAGGATATGGGGAAGGGGAAGGGTAAGCTGGGACAAAGTGAGAGAGTGGCATGGACATATATACACTACCAAACGTAAGGTAGATAGCTAGTGGGAAGCAGCTGCATAGCACAGGGAGATCAGCTCGGTGCTTTGTGACCACCTAGAGGGGTGGGATAGGGAGGGTGGGAGGGAGGGAGATGCAAGAGGGAAGAGATATAGGAACATATGTATATGTATAACTGATTCACTTTGTTATAAAGCAGAAACTAACACACCATTGTAAAGCAATTATACTCCAATAAAGATGTAAAAAAGAAACACAAAACACTATAGTAATGATGCAAAAACGGACACGTAGATAAATGGAGTAGAATAGAAAGCCCAGAAATAAACTCATATACTTATGGTCAATTAACCTGTGACAAAGGAGGCAAGAACATACAATGGAGAAAAGACAGTCTCTTCATTCTCTAATACCATATACAATAATAAACTCAAAATGGGTTAAAGACCTAAATGTAAGATCGGATACTATATAACTCCTAGAGAAAAACATAGGCAGAACTCTCTTTGACATAAATCGCAGCAATATTTTTTTGGATCTGTCTCCTAAAGGAAAGGAAATAAAAACGAAAATAAACACATGGGACCTAATCAAGCTTAAAACCTTTTGCACAGCAAAGGAAACCACTGACAAAACGAAAAGATGACCTAATGAGTGGGAGAAAATATTTGCAAATTATATGACTGCTAAGTGGTTAATATACAACATATATAAACAGCTCATACAACTCAACATCAAAAAAAACAACCAACCAGAAGAAAATGGGCTGAAGAACTGAATAGGCATTTCTCCGAAGAGGAAATGCAGATGGCCAATAGGCACATGAAAAGATGCTCAACATCACTGATCATCAGGGAAGTGCAAATAAAAACCACAATGAGATACCACGTCACACCTGTCAGAATGGCTATCATCAAAAAGACCACAAATAACAAATGTGGTGGGAATGTAAATTGGTGCAGCCACTGTGGAAAACAGTATGGAGGTTTCTTAAAAAACTAAAAATAGAACTACCATATGAGCTAGCAATTCCACTCCTGGTTACATATCCCAAAAGAACAAAAACACTAATTTGAAAAGATAACATGCACCCCAATGTTCATAGCAGCATTATTTACAATTGCCAAGATATGGAAGCAACCGAAGTGTCCATCAACAGATGAATGGATAAAGAAGCTGTGGTATACATAGGTATACATATACAATGTATACACTCCTCAGCCATAAAATACACTCCTTAGCCATAAAAAAGAATGAAATTTTGCCATTTGCAGCAACATGGATGGACTTGGAGGCATTATGCTAAGTGAAGTAAGTCAGAAAGAGAAAGACAAATATATATGATATCACGTATATGTGGAATCTAAAAAATACAATAAACTAGTGAAGATAACAAAACAGATGCAGACTCAGAGAACAAACTAGTGTTTACCAATTGGGAGAGGGAAGGTGGGAGGGGTAACATAGGAGTAGAGGATTAAGAAGTACAAACTATTATGTATAAAATAAGCTACAAGGTAATATTGTATAACATGGGGAATATAGCCTATTTTTATAATAACTATAAACAGAGTAGAACCTTCAAACATTGTGAATCACTATATTGTATACCTGTAAAATATTGTACATCAACTATACTTTAATTAAAAAAAAGAAACTATTTAGGTAAGGAGGTAACCTTTTATCTCTTACAATTCTACCAGTACAGACAGCAAAGTTCTGTAATAAATAGTTTCCTAGGCATATTTCTAGTCTAGGAGAGAAGTAAAAGACTCTTAATTCAAGTCTCAAAACAGACTTAGGAACCATGATGACTGTAGATACCTCACCAAAGCATTTTATCTGCAGCAGCAAATATGCAAATGTAACAACATATTTGAAGTTAGTCATCAGATGTAAACTTTAATAGTACAAGCTAAGAACTAAAACCTTATCCTGATTGTAGTTCTTATCTGTAAGATGGGGAGGAAGGGTTGATACAGTGTAACTCTAGGCTTTCAGTGGATGTAAATTACATGCCAAGTAACAGTGCCCCAATCCTCTGATAAGGAGAGTGAGACTGCTTAGATAAGAAAGACAGAAGGCAGATAAGGGTTAGCAAATAAGAGAAAAGAACACAAGAGACTTAAACCACCAGGCTGAGGTTTTCTGTGCAAATACCATGCCATTTATTTTCTGAGAAAAGCGAGACATTGGAATAATGAATCCAGGCAAAAGACACAAGTGGGTAGCCAGAGATCTGGATTTTAATTCAAGGGCTTCTATTAACTACCAGTGTGTCCTTGTATTAGCTTTCTATTTACCTCTGCTTCAGTTTCCTCTTATGTAAAGAGAGGGATTTACAGTAGACTAATTTTCAAGACTTTGATAGTTCTAAATTTATGCATCTAGTTCTCATAAAAGTTAGATAATTTTGTAGCAAATGTTCCTGGCTTTTCTCACCTCTTTCTCTGGCAAACCCACTGACATCTATTTTGTCCAACATTCACCTATTGCCTGTTTGATCCAGATACTTAGCGCTAAGTCCTGGAAATACAGTGGCAATTAAAACACAGGCCTTGTGGTACTACGTCTATTTAAGATTAGTGAAACTTGTTTTTTCCTATTGAAATAAGAGAGAAGAGATTAAAATTTTCCCACTAATCTACCAATGCTCTTGACAAAAAGGTACTGATCGGGCTTCCCTGGTGGCGCAGTGGTTGAGAGTCCGCCTGCCGATGCAGGGGAAACGGGTTCGTGCCCCGGTCTGGGAAGATCCCACATGCCACGGAGCGGCTGGGCCCGTGAGCCATGGCCGTTGAGCCTGTGCGTCCAGAGCCTGTGCTCCGCAACGGGAGAGGCCACAACAGTGAGAGGCCCACATACCGCAAAAAAAAAAAAAAAAAAAAAAAAAGGTACTGATCATTGTTATTGTAACTACTACATAAGTTATCCTGTCTATAAGTTTTGTTTGTTTGTTTTTTAAAGTATGTGGAGCTTGAGATTAAGACCTAGGATCTGGTATTTGCTCCCTAAGGTCAAAGGATGGATCCACATTCTTTCACATGTGAACTTGACTGTGTAAAAGCTGTATGCTCTTTAAGAAATAATGATATAGTCTCCTGAATGAAACTGAAAAGGATGATAACTTTAGAGGACTAAAGTGCATTCTATAACTAAACAGTCAATTAAGCTGGCAAAACATGTAACCTAAAAGGGTAGGAAATTGAGTCATTGAATTTCAGAGCAAAAAGCCCCTTCAAAGTTACTCTGTTTTAATCTCCTTATTTTATGGATGAGAACACTATTATCCAGAGAGGTTATGTGTCTTGGGCAAGGTCACCCAGCTGGTAAGTATGAGAACCAGGATTTTAAGTGTCCCCTTACCATAGGTAGCTTTTTAAGTGGGTAACTCAGTATTATGGTGAAATACATATTAAGGTAGGCTTGACATCTGATGGGATAGAAGGCTTAACACAGTATGTGTACAGGAAGTTAGACAGATAAAAAGCTACCCTAATTGAAAATCTTGTCTGAAATATCGAAGAAGGAGCAGTTTCTCAACCTACACATAATCAAGACTGGTTCTAGAATAGTATAGAGACCATGTGTAGAGCTAGAAGGGTGAATTTTGGAGTTCCTGTCCTATTAACTAATGGGGCAGTGATACGTTGTTATCTGATTCCATGAAGGGTCCAGAAATGTATTTTCTCAAATGTGTATACCATCTCTCTGAAACTTTACGCTTCTAGACAGTTGAAAAAAAGTCTAACAATGACACAAATTTATGTTTACCAATCAAATGAGGATATAAATGAGGATATAAAATATTTTAATTCCAAATTGTTCTCTGGAAAGGTCTAAAATGTAATGCTATATACAATGCTGACATGGCCTCTGAAAAATAGGGAGATAATAAATCTATCACTATTTGAGACTTTTTTTATTTATTATGTTTCTAAATAAAAATCTAACAAAATGAAAGGAAAAAATCAGGGAAAAAATGAATTTATGCTAATTAAATTTTTTTTAGATGATCTACCCTGGATTGAACCAAAGGGCCATAAAAGGTAAAACTGGAGTCTATACACTTGGTCATAAATGTTAACTTAGAGTAACAACTTCAACCCACTTTTCTTTCTTAATTAGAGATAAGGTCATGGAAACCACTTCAAATAATCCTCAGTACTTTGTAGATATTGCTGATGACAAAAGCTGTCACCAGGGGAAGATAATATAGAGAATAGAGGTCATATTCCTATTAGCTATCTTTATAAGGGCAGAACTGTGTGGATATTTGAGAGGAAACGTGTATTGCTGTGGCACCAGTGATTGCCTCCAAGCTGCAAGAGCCCTAATTGACAAGAATTGTTTGTTCTAGAACAGTAATTTTGAGTTTTAGGAGTCACATCTTTGGCATCATGTGCTATGGGCCTTGTTGCGATGCTCGTAAAGCATAAAATATGAGAGCTGGAATATATTTAGGAGATCATATTGTCCTGCCTCTGTATTTTACAGTTGAGGAAATTGAGGCCCAGTAATGTAACATGTCACACTCCAGGTCACATAGCTCATTTCTAGCTCTATCTAGATTAAATCTAGATTAAATTCAGTTAGGTGCTTTGGTAGGCTGAATAGTAATGGTCCCCTAAGAATATCCACGTCCTGTTCCCCAGAACCTGGGAATATTTTACTTACATGGTAAAAGGGATTTCTCAGAAGTGATTATGTTAAAGATCTTGAGATGGAGAGATTTTCCTGGATTATCCAGGTAAATCAATATAATCACAAGAGTCCTCATAAGAAGAAGGCAGGAGGATCAGAATTAGTGGTAGAAGATAAAACAAAGAAAGCAAGATTGGAATGATATAAGAAAGGGGCTACAAGCCAAGGAGTGCAGAAAGTTTCTAGAAGGTGAAGGCAAGGAAATAAGTTTTCCCCAAATCCTCCAGAAGGAATGCATCCCTGATGACACCTTGATTTTAGACTTCTGATCTTCACAACTGTAAGATAATACATCTGCGTTGTTTTAAACCACTAATTTGTGGTAACAGAAAATTTATCCAGGGGCTCGTTCTATAACATCATGTTCCTATAATACTTTGCCCATGCTGTGTTTTTAAATATCTTTTTGTTGTTGTTGTTGTTTTTAAATATCTTACTCTCTATCTTCCCAGACATTCAGATATCCTTAAAGACAGGCACAGTATATAATTCATCTCTGTATATCCTGTACCTTCAGAGTTGAATAAGACTCTGTAGATGTTGAATAAATGAGCAAATACTCTTGATGCTGACATTTATGAACATGCACCTAAATTCCACTCAGAAGATGGATTTGCCAGTCACTCAACAAGTCTTTTACTGAGGGCTTTCTATGTATGAAGCACTGTGATAAGAACACACACTACATGAAAACTTGGGCAGCACATCTTTTCATGAAATTTTTGGTCACTGAAATTTTGTTATAAGATGATAAGTTTGATCAAGTCAAGTCAAAGGAGTATATTGATATTTATTAACTGTGTATTAGACCATGATTTTAAATTCCAAGGGGGCCAGAAGGAATGCAAGTGGGACAGATTTTCAAAGGAAATCCATTTCACACCTTGGCTTCCCAAATCATATATACCCTTTTTCCTTTGTATATAGTTTTAAGAATGTTTCAGCCAAACTTAATACAACTATTCCAGATAAAACTGAAAAAGTTTTCCTTCTAAGAAGGAAATAACCCAAATCCTGTCCATTTATCCACCCAGACCTAAAATTCATTATCTCTGGGAAAGGTGGTTAGGCCTAAATGTGGCTCTTCATTACCCTGAAACTAGACTATAATGAAAAATTTAACCATACCTACATGCATAAAATACAAAGGTAAAGCAAAAAGAGGAAATCTGCAGTTAAATTCCTACCATTGGGTAAAGGGAAGGAGGTTAAAAAAAAAAAAAAAGCACACTATTGGGGAAGGATAAAAAAGTTGTCTTGCTCTTGTCATGTCATAGATTTCCTAGCCAGTTTGACTATGTGGGGCTCCTCTGATTGAGGAAAGGTTGTCATCCTTGAGACAAGTATAGGGGAGGTTTTTTCTGGGGTCTGCCCTGCTCTACTAACCCACACCTTTTGGCAGTTGGTAGCCTGAGGATTGTTGTCCAGTTTTAAAATCACAGGTCCCTGCTTGTTACTCACTTAAAAAATAAGCTAATTTGTTTGATTTCAGGGGATTACATTCTAGAAATTTCATTGACTCATGGTCTTTAGATTTGATTCAGACCTTATGCTGAGTTTGATATCCTAACATCCCAAAGTTGTACATGACTGGAATCCAACCACACTTGCTTATTTATAAAGGGAATTTGCTGGTTCAAATAATTGGAAGTTCAGGACAAAGCTGGCTCCCTGTAGGTCTGGTTCTAAGAACTCAAAAATGTAACCAAGTCACTCCCTCTTCTTCTCTCTAGGCCAAACTTCCTTTTGTCCCAGGAATTTTTTTTTTTTCTGTCAAAGTGTTTTCTTCTTGTGGCAAGAAAGATGACTGCTAATAGGTCCCAATCACACCTTCTCAGGTGTCACCCATCCTAAAGGAAAGAGTTTCTTATTTTTCTAAATCTTTGTATATAAAGCTGAGAATGGTCTCTTGTTGAACCTATATGATTCTTGTGTTCACCCCTGTGAGCAGAGCTGGCAGAGTACTATAATTGAGAGGTACTCCTTCAAAAGAAATTGGCATGCTGAGAGAGAGACAGAGAGAGACAGACAGACAGAAAGAGGAGAAAGAGGAAGAGGAGAAGGCAGAGAAGTAGAGATCATCATTTTTTTTTAAGTTGCCTGTCATAGAATTGTTAAAATATGCAGATAACAAAAATACTTTATGAACTCATGACCATATTTATAGTCTGAGGAGGCTCCCAAAGGAATTTTGTTTGAAGTGGTTCATGGAGATGCTTCACGGTAGACTGCATGTTTAAAATTTTAGTCCCATCAATTGACTAGAGTCTTAGCATATGAAATCATGAGCAGAAAGTTAGAGACTGTGTCCCTGTATTTGGGCCCTAGCATCCCCATCTGTCCCAAGTGGCTCCTACAACCACACCGGGAAGTACTATTATAGAGTGGTTCAGGCTCTAGAGCTGAACTAACTGGGCTAAAGTCCCAGCTCCCCCATCTACCATCTTTATAACTTTGAGCAATTTACTCAAGTCCTTGTGACCCTGTACAATGAGTGTAATACTAGCATCTACGTCTTAGGTTGGTTCTGAGGATTCTATACTATATGTATAGGATACTATATGTAAAGCTCTTAGAAGTCCATGTATGCAAGTACCATATATATAATGTAAGAAAAATATTCTACTTTACAGTTTTTGCTTATAATTTGTAGTCAAAAACAGTATTTCAAAACATACCTAAACTCTAGGCAAAACTATCACAATGTATTCCAGGTAAAAATAAATCACTAAGTGGATACAAAATGCAAGCTTGGGGATAGGCACTTATACATTGAAAGTTATCTACCCAAACCTTTGTTAAAGTGATAGTGATGGTTTCTGAAATCTAACTAGATGATATAAATGAAAGTTCCTAGGACAGTGCCCTGTATGTGTTGAATACTTGATAAGTAAAAGATAAACTTAAAATATATTCCTAAAGCAATCTTACACAGAGTAACACAAACACAGGGGATGTTGGGATACAGGCCTTTTAACCTGGGGGCCACTTACAAGATGTACTGAGGCATGTAGGTACATATTCCAACTGGATAACAGCTACTCCAGAGTTTCGTTAATTGACTATGTAATTAGATATTCTTATATTCTTTTTTATTTTTTTAACCTCTTTACTGGAGTATAATTACTTTATAATGTTGTGTTAGTTTCTGCTGTGCAACAAAGTGAATCAGCTATATGTATACATATATCCCCATATGCACTCCCTCTTGTGTCTCCCTCCCACCCTCCCTATCCCACCCCACTAGGTGGTCAAAAAGCACCGAGCTGATCTCTCTGTGCTATGTGGCTGCTTCCTACCAGCTATCAATTTTATATTTGGTGGTGTATATATGTGCATGCCACTCTCTCACTTCCTCCCAGCTTACCCTTCCCCCTCCCCATGTCCTCAAGTCCATTCTCTACGTCTGTGTCTTTATTCCTGTCCTTCCCCTAGGTTCTTCAGAACCCCCCCTTTTTTTTAGAATCCATATATATGTGTTAGCATACAGTACTTGTTTTCCTCATTCTGACTTACTTCACTCTGTAAGACAGACACTAGGTCCATCCACCTCACTACAAATAACTTAATTAAATTTCTATTAACGGTTGAGTAATATTCCATTGAATATATGTGCCGAATCTTCTTTATCCCTTCATCTGTCAATGGACACTTAGGTTGCTTCCATGTCCTGGCTATTGTAAATAGTGCTGCCATGAACATTGTGGTACATGATTCTTTTTGAATTATGGTTTTCTCAGGGTATATGTTCAGTAGTGGGATTGCTGGGTCATATGGTAGTTCTATTTTTAGCTTTTTAAGGAACCTCCATACTGTTCTCCTTAGTGGCTGTGTCAATTTACATTCCCACCAACAGTGCAAGAGGGTTCCATTTCCTCCACACCCTCTCCAACATTTATTGTTTGTAGACTTTTTCATGATGGCCATTCTGACCGGTGTGTGGTGATACCTCATTATAGTTTTGATTTCCATTTCTCCAATGATTAGTGATGTTGAGCATCCTTTCATGTGTTTGTTGGCAATCTGTATATCTTCTTTGGAGAAATGTCTATTTAGGTCTTCTGTCCATTTTTGGATTGGGTTGTTTGTTTTTTTGATATTGAGCTGCATGAGCTGCTTGTATATTTTGGAGATAATCCTTTGTCAGTTGCTAGGTATGCAAATATTTTATCCCATTCTAAGGGTTGTCTGTTCATCTTGTTTATGGTTTCCTTTGCTGTGCAAAAGCTTTTAAGTTTCATTAGGTCCCATTTGTTTATTTTTGTTTTTATTTCCCTTTCTCTAAGAGGTGGTTCAAAAGGATCTTGCTGTGATTTATGTCACAGAGTGTTCTGCCTATGTTTTCCTCTAAGAGCTTTATAGTGTCTGGCCTTACATTTAGGTCTTTAATCCATTTTGAGTTTATTTTTGTGTGTGGTGTTAGGGACTGTTCTAATTTCATTCTTTTACATGTACCTGTCCAGTTTTTCCAGCACCACTTATTGAAGAGGCTGTCTTTTCTCCATTGTATACTGTTGCCTCCTTTACCAAAGATAAGGACCATATGTGACCATATGTGCATGGGGTTATCTCTGGGCTTTCTATCCTATACCATTGATCTATATTTCTGTTTTTCTGCCAGTACCATACTGTCTTGATTACTGTAGCTTTGTAGTATAGTCTGAAGTCAGGGAGCCTTATTGCTCCAACTCTGTTTTTCTTTCTCAACTTTGCTCTGGCTATGTGGGCTCTTTTGTGTTTCCATACAAAGTGTGAATTTTTTTGTTCTAGTTCTGTGAAAAATGCCATTGGTAGTTTCACAGGGATTGCACTGAATCTGTAGATTGCTTTGGGTAGTATAGTCTTTTTCACAATGTTGATTCTTCTAATCCAAGAACATGGTATATCTCTCCATCTGTTTGTATCATCTTTAATTTCTTTCATCTGTGTCTTATAGTTTTCTGCATACAGGTCTTTTGTCTCCTTAGGTTGGTTTATTCCTAGGTATTTTATTCTTTTTGTTGCAAAGATAAATGAGAGTGTTTCCTTAATTTCTCTTTCAGAGTTTTCATCATTAGTGTATAGGAATACAAGAGATTTCTGTGCATTAATTTTGTATCCTGCTACTTTACCAAATTCATTGATTAACTCTAGTAGTTTTTGGTAGCATCTTTAGGATTCTCTATGCATAGTATCATGTCATCTGCAAACAGTGACAGCTTTACTTCTTCTTTTCCAATTTGGATTCCTTTTATTTCCTTTTCTTCTCTGATTGCTGTGGCTAAAACTTCCAAACTATGTTGAATAATAGAGGTGAGAGTGGGCAACCTTGTCTTGTTCCTGATCTTAGTGGAAATGATTTCAGGTTTTCACCATTGAGCACAATGTTGGCTGTGGGTTTGTCATATACGGCCTTTATTATGTTGAGGTAAGTTCACTGTATGCCTAGTTTCTGGAGAGTTTTTATCATAAATGGGTGTTGAATTTTGTCAAAAGCTTTTTCGGCATCTATTGAGATTATCATAAGGTTTTTATCCTTCAGTTGGTTAATATGGTGTATCACATTGATTGATTTGCATATATTGAAGAATCCTTGCATTCCTGGGGTAAACCCCACTTGATCATGGTGTATATACTTGTAATGTGCTGCTGGATCCTGTTTGCTAGTATTTAGTTGAGGATTTTTGCATCTATGTTCATCAGTGATAACTGGCCTGTAGTTTTCTTTTTTTGTAACATCTTTGTCTGGTTTTGGTATCAGGGTGATGGTGGCCTCATATAATGAGTTTGGGAGTGTTCCTCCCTCTGCTGTATTTGGGAAGAGTTTGAGAAGGACAGGTATTAGCTCTTCTCTAAATGTTTGATAGAATTCGCCTGTGAATCCATGTGGTCCTGGGCTTTTGTTTGTTGGAAGATTTTTAATCACAGTTTTAGTTTCAGAGCTTATGAAGTGCTTCAGTTTATATCTTCTATTTCTTCCTGGTTCAGTCTCAGGAGGTTGTGCTTTTCTAGGACTTTGTCCATTTCTTCCAGGTTGTCCATTTTATTTGCATATACTTGCTTGTGGTAATCTCATGATCCTTTTGTTTCTGAAGTATCAGTTGGTACTTCTCCTTTTTCATTTCTAATTCTATTGATTTGAGTCTTTTCCCTTTTTTTCTTGATGAGCCTGGCTAATGGTTTATCAATTTTGTTTAGCTTCTTAAAGAACCAGCTTTCAGTTTTATTGATCTTTGCTATCGTTTCCTTAGTTTCTATTTCATTTATTTCTGATCTGATCTTTATGATTTCTTTCCTTCTGCTAACTTTGTGTGGTTTTTTGTTCTTCTTTCTCTAATTGCTTTAGGTGCAAGGTTAGGTTGTTTATTCGAGATGTTTCCTGTTTCTTAAGGTAGGATTGTATTGCTATAAACTTCCCTCTTAGAACTGCTTTTGCTGCATCCCATAGGTTTTGGGTCATCGTGTTTTCATTGTCATTTGTTTCTAGGTATTTTCTGATTTCCTCTTTGATTTCTTCAGTAATCTCTTGGTTATTTAGTAGTGTATTGTTTAGCCTCCATGTGTTTGTACTTTTTACAGTTTTTTTCCTGTAATTGATGTCTAGTCTTATAGCATTGTGGTCAGAAAAGATACCTGATACGATTTCAATTTTCTTAAATTTCCCAAGGCTTGATTTGTGACCCAAGATATGATCTGTCCCGCAAAATGTTCCATGAGCGCTTGAGAAGAAAGTGTATTCTGTTGTTTTTGGATGAAATATCCTATAAATATCTATTAAGTCCATCTTGTTTAATATGTCATTTAAAGCTTGTGTTTCCTTATTTATTTTCCTTTTGGATGATCTGTCCATTGGTGAAAGTGGGGTGTTAAAGTCCCCTACTGTGATTCTGTTATTGTCGATTTCCCCTTTTATGGCTGTTAGCATTTGCCTTATGTATTGAGATGCTCCTGTGTTGGGTGCATAAATATTTACAATTGTTATATCTTCTTCTTGGATTGATCCCTTGATCATTATGTAGTGTCCTTCTTTGTCTCTTGTAATAGTCTTTATTTTAAAGTCCATTTTGTCTGATATGAGAATTGCTACTCCAGCTTTCTTTTGATTTCCATTTGCATGGAATATCTTTTTCCATCCCCTCACTTTCAGTCTGTATGTGTCCCTAGGTCTGAAGTAGATCTCTTGCAGACAGCATATATACAGGTCTTGTTTTTGTATCCATTCAGCCAGTCTATGTCTTTTGGTTGGAGCATTTAATCCATTTATATTTAAGGTAATTATCGATATGTATGTTCCTATTACCATTTTCTTAATTGTTTTGGGTTTGTTATTGTAGGTCTTTTCCTTCTTTTGCATTTCCTGCCTAGAGAAGTTCCTTTAGCATTTGCTGTAAAGCTGGTTTGGTGGTGCTGAATTCTCTTAGCTTTTGCTTATATGTAAAGGTTTTAATTTCTCTGTCAAATCTGAATGAGATCCTTCCTGGGTAGAGTAATCTTGGTTGTAGGTTTTTCTCCTTCATCACTTTAAATATGTCCTGCCACTCCCTTCTGGCTTGCAGAATTTCCACTGAAAGATCAGCTGTTAACCTCATGGGGATTCCCTTGTGTATTATTTGTTTTTCCCTTGTTGCTTTTAATATTTTTTCTTTATATCTAGTTTTTGATAGTTTGATTAATATGTGTGCTGTCGTGTTTCTCCTTGGATTTATCCTGTATGGGACACTCTGTGCTTCCTGGACTTGATTAACTATTTCCTTTCCCATATTAGGGAAGTTTTCAACTATAATCTCTTCAAATATTTTCTCAGTCCCTTTCCTTTTCTCTTCTTCTTCTTGGACCCCTGTAATTTGAATATTGGTGTGTTTAATGTTGTCCCAGAGGTCTCTAAGACTGTCCCCAATTCTTTTCATTCTTTTTTCTTTATTCTGCTCTGCAGTAGTTATTTCCACTATTTTATCTTCCAGGTCACTTATCCGTTCTTCTGCCTCAGTTATTCTGCTATTGATTCCTTCTAGAGAATTTTTAATTTCATTTATTGTGTTGTTTATCTTTGTTTGTTTGCTCTTTAGTTCTCCTAGGTCCTTGTTAAACGTTTCTTGTATTTTCTCCATTCTGTTTCCAAGATTTTGGATCATGTTTACTATCATTACTCTGAATTCTTTTTCAGGTACATTGCCTATTTCCACTTCATTTGTTTGGTCTGGTGGGTTTTTACCTTGCTCCTTCATCTGCTGTGTATTTCTCTGTCCTCTCATTTTACTTAATTTCCTGTGTTTGTGGTCTCCTTTTCACAGGCTGCAGGTTCGTAGTTCCCGTTGTTTTTGGTGTCTGCCCCCAGTGGCTAAGTTTGGTTCAGTGGATTGTGTAGGCTTCCTGGTGGAGGGGACTGGTGCCTGTGTTCTGGTGGATGAAGCTGGATCTTGTCTTTCTGGTGGGCAGGACTGCAACCAGTGGTGTGTTTTGGGGTGTCTGTGAACTTAGTATGATTTTAGGCAGGCTCTCTGCTAACGGGGGGTGGGGGGTTGTGTTCCTTTCTTGCTAGTTGTTCGGCATGGGGTGTCCAACACTGGAGCTTGCTGGTTGTTGAGTGGAGCTGGGTCTTAGCGTTGAGATGGAGATCTCTGGGAGAGCTCTCACCGATTGATATCACGAGGGGCCAGGAGGTCTTTGGTGGACCAATGTCCTGATCTCAGCTCTCCCACCTCAGAGACTCAGGCCTGACACCCGGCCAGAGTACCAAGACCCTGTCAGCCACACGGTCCGGTACGTGGGTAGTTTCTTGCCTTTTGGGAAGTCTAAGGTCTTCTGCCAGCATTCAGTAGGTGTCCTGTAGGAGCTGTTCCACATGTAGATGTATTTTTGATATATTTGTGGGAGGAAGGTGATCTCCATGTCTTACTCCTCTGCCATCTTGAAAGTCCTCAAAGATATTCTTATATTCTTTTTGACTTAACCAGCTATCACCAAAATTAGCCAAATGTTGCAATGATGATTTTTTAAATTGCATTGTTTCTAATATATATTTCTAAAGCATTCATAATAAGTAAGGGATATTTATTAAAAATTTGATCTGATCCTTGCACACTGAATTTTTGTAGTTTATTCATAATGCTCTCAGGCAACTCAATCAGATAATTTAAATAAAACATTATAACAGCATATATTCTCAATAGGCAATTAGTAAGTTATTCTATTTACAAATTTTTATTATTAAGAGCAATAGAAACATGATATATTATCTAGCCACAATTGTGCTTCTTACTGTAAACCTTTAGAAAATGTGTACGTGTGCATGTATGTGGTCATTTTTAGTTTTAGTTTTCAAAAGTGAAAACAAATATTGAAAAAAGGTTGCTTTTTATTTAAGACAGCCTTCCAAAAGTGATGCTCAGTTCAGTTAAGGAGAACATCTTACGGAGTTGTTGGAAGTAGTCAGCTTTAAATCTTAATTTCTTCCTGTTTTCTGAAGAGAGATAGGGAAAAGCAGTTCCCATTTTGGCAAATGATTTGAATGTAATTATATGTAGCTACCACAGTGCTTTTTTTTCTTATCAATATCTTTCCATTTTGGAAATTGTCCCTCTTCTATGTGTTTGGACTAAGAAGCACAAGTCTATCCCCATCTTTACCAATCTCCCAACCTCCTCCCCACACCACCAAATTTTGGCATGTGAGTCACACTGGTTTAAATTATCCCTATTCTCTGGAAAGAATGGAGCATGTGATCCACGTGGGACAAAGTCATTTTGCAGTGATTCATACAGATCCTGGGTGTCTCTCAATAAGATTAAGGTTTCCAAACTAGGCAAGTGTAGAACTTCCAGAAGCCATCTTTGTCCCCCAGGGTAGAGTTCTCACCTGAGAACTGAGGTCAACTGGAAGGAAGGCTTAGTTGAGGTAGGCAGGTATATAAATAGATAGACTGGAAGTAGTGAGGGAGGGAGGAAGGAAGGAAAGAAGGGAGGGAGGGAGGGAGACAGAAACTAATTTGTGGCATATCTTGGCCCTCTAAAGCACATAACATCAGATAACTAGCATAACAGATAACCCAGCAGACAACTAGAATATCCAGTCAAATGAGCTAATTTTCCATATTTTGGTTGGGACCCTCTCACCTAGAATAGAAAGAATTCTAATACACTTTCTAACCAAAAGCTAAAGATTAACTAAATCCTATCTGGGAGTCACATCTCTCTTCCACTGAATGGAGGGCTGAGATTCAGTTTCTCAGTTACATTAGATGCTACACCGAAACTGACCACAACTGTTCATACAGCTCTAATAGTCTTCATGTTCTGAGACATGAATAAAGTGACTCTCATTCTAATTCTACCCACATATTGTCACTAGGTTGCTGAGAGTGGGTCAGGAGCATCCTGTATTTCTTAATTTTAGATTTTATTCCATTTATCTCCATAAAATATAAGATACTCAAAATAATCTGATTTGATCTGCCACAGTAACCATAGGCATTGCTTTAAATCAAAGAATATGATTTATGTGTATATATTTATCTATATAGGTGTGCTTGGAAGGAAGGTATGGGAAATAGTTATTGACTGCTTTCATATTCACAATACCAGCAGAGATTACCAGATAAGAAATTTCTCAAGGGGAATACCTCTCAAATGTCAATGTGTACACAAATCACCTATAAATTATTAAGCTGTAAATTCTGATTTACCATATCTGGAGTGGTGCCTAAGAGTCTCTGTTTCTAACAAGTTCCCCAGTGCTGGCAATACTGCTGGCCATGGGTCCACATTTTGAATAGTAAGGTTCTAGGAAACTTCATCCAGCCAAGGTGTGTGTACCAGAGATAAAGTCTCTGTTCGGGCTCTGTAAAGCAGCAGATCCAAGAGTGATGGATCTGATGGCATCAGTAAGTTGAAATATTCATAAATTTTTATTAATGCTATATGTCAGGAAGAGTAATATAATTTATTATATTACTCTATTACTGGTAGAATCTGCATGCTACAGAAGAGAAAAAACAACACACTGTAAAGAATAAATTTTGTGTTGCTTCTCTGACAGAAAGCATAAAACTAGTCAATGATTTTGATGAGAAATTAAGTCAGACAATTAAAAATTATACCCATTAATACCAGGAGAAGATAGGGATGTCAGGCTGAGTTACCTCTGAATATTGTCATTGTGACTCTGGGACAAATTATTTTAGGAAGGAGTTCAGAGTAACTATCTAACTTTCCATCCTTGTACATTTGGAAATGCTGAGCAGATTCTATATTTAAATGGTGAGGATGCCTACACTAATGGAAAGCTACAATCCATAATTACCAATCACTACTGTTTAATATTAAGACATGCACTTTCAATATTTTTCAATATTGAAAATCTTTGATAAAGAGCAACTCTTCCTTAATGGAAGTTCCAAGAAATGGAAATCTCATCTTTTGTAGTCTGGTCAATTTACTTTCACTTTTTTTTTGCAGAGATCTCATGTGTATTTTTTTGGGCGGAAATGTGTTTCATTACTATTTGCATAGGAATATAAATATTTGTTTTTCACATTTAAACTGAAATAAAGCAAATTCAATAAATATTTGTTGAACTGCATTAGAGTACACACACACCTTCTATCTATATATACACACATATTGGCTGAATGTTCCATTTTGGTTATTAATGTTTATCTTAGTCAAATCTCTAAATTGGCTGCATTAATTACTAAATACAAAACACTGTATCTTAGGCCACGCAGGCTTCATTTGAAGCCATGGTAGGAAGGCTACCTGGTAGAGCCATGGGGGCGTGACCCTTGCCTGGCAGAACTGCAAGGGCAGGACCTCAACCTCAGTGGGTCCAGAGGGCAGACCATCAAATCAAACGGGATTATTCTCGAGCCTTAAGATCTAATGATATTTGCTATGTTAGGTTTTGGACTTGCTTGGGACCGATCACCCCTTTCTTCCTTCTGATTTCTCCCTTTTGGAATGGGAATGTCTATCCTGTACCTGTCCCACCATTATATTTTGGAAGCACATAATTTATCTGGTTTCACAGGTTCACAGCTGGAGAGGAAGTTTGCTTCAGCATGAATCGTACCTGGAGTCTCACCTATATCTGCTTTAGATGACATTTAGCTACTTTGGACAACAGAGTTGATGCCAGAGATTTGAGACTTCTGGGGCTGTTGGAATGGAATGAATGTATTTTCCATGCGAGAAGGATGTGTCTTTTGAGGGGCAAGGTATTTTATTACAGCAGCCTGAGCTAAGACCACATTTTCTTTGCAGTATCCTGAATTTCACCTTTGTGTGAAAACCATTGCTTAATTTTAGCACTGGTTGCCATCTAGAGAGACTAAAAAATTTCCAAACAATCAAGTCCTGCCTCCTTATTGTTTAATAATTTACCTCTCTTCTCACATTTTACTACAGGCAGCAAGAAGAAACCAGGCAGCATCTGCTCAGAAACTGCCTTTGTTAGATCACCCACTTCATTAGGAACATCTTCTTTTTCCAAATAATTGCAGATCACAGTGTTGCTAAACCTTTTGCCATTTCATGACACGGATCCTTTTTCCTCCAGTTTCCAATAAAACTGTCCTTTGCTTCCTTTTGAGCCCTCGCTGGCAGCACCCTCAAAGTCCAGATTTCTACTAAGTTTGATTTGAGATAATTTAGGCTTTCTCCAACACATTCCTAAAAGAATTTTTACAGCCTCCATCCACTGCCTGGTTCCAAGCCACTCTCACGTTTTGGATGTTTGTTGTGACAGCACTATACTTACAGGCACCAGGGTCTGTATTGGTCATCCCTAGTAACCCAAATTATCCCTAAGTTTTGTGCCTTAAAAAACAGCAATTTATTATCTCACAATATCTGTGTGTCAGTAACTTGGACATGGGTTAGTTGGGTACCTCTGGTACAGCAGGCTTCAGTCAAGTTATTCACCAAGGCTACAATCATCTCAGGGTTCAACTAGGGGGGCATTCATTCTAAGCTCACTTATGTGGCCATTGGCAGGCCTCAGGTTCTCACTGCTAGTTGGTGAAACATTAGTTCCTTGACAATGTGGACCCCTCTACTGGGCAACTGAGGTGGGCTGATTAGTACCCCCTCCACATTCATGTCCACATGGAAACTCAGAATGTAACCTTATAGGATCTTTGCAGATGTAATTAAGGTCAGATTATACTGGATTAGGGTGGGCCCTAAATCCAATGACTTGTGTCTTCAGAAGAGGAAAGGACACAGAGAGACACACAGAAAAGGCCATGAGAAGATGAAGGCATCAAAGGATTCTTAATTTTTGTTACAATGTTTTTGATCTCCAGTATTTTTGTCATTGTCTTTTATGATTTCCACCTCTCTGTTTACTTTGCCCATTTATTCTTGCACACTGTTCATTTTATCCATTAGAACTCTTTGCATATTAATCATAGTTGTTTTAAATTCCCTGTCTAATAATTTGAAACTCGCTTCCATGTCTGGTTCTGATGCTTTCTATGACTCTTCAAATTTTGTTTTTGCCCGTTGGTATGCCTTGTAATTTTTTCTTAATAGCCAGACATGATGTACCAGGTAGTAAGAACTTGTAAATAGGCCTTTAGTAATGATGTGGGAGGAGGGGAAGTGTTCTCTAGCCATTAGGTCTCAGTCCTTTAGTGAACCTATGCCTGGGGACTGTAAACTTACAAGTACTTCTCTTCCCCTCCCCCTGCTTAGGTGGGACAGAATGGCTAGAGCTGGCTTGATCTGAGAGTCCACTGGAGTTGTGTATTTCTCTTCTCTGGGTCAGTTAGGCTTTTATAATAGCCCAGCAGGTTGGGCTCTGGCTAACTAATTTCCCCTGAGGGCAGGTCTTATTAAGAACAGACTGCTCTGGCATCTTTCCAAATTGTTCCTTTTCTCCTTTTTCTGCCAGAAGCATGAGGGAAATTTTTGTCAATATTTGCTCTGGGAACCTGGTTGAGCTCCTGGAGGTAAGTCTCACAATATTGTGCGGGGCCCCTATGACTGAGTCCCCTGGAGTTTTTAATTCTCAGACTTGTCCACACTAACCCTCCAGCAATCCATCAATTACAGTTGAGGTTTTCCTACCCTGGCACTGGTTCCTGCAACACTTCCTGCTGTTGGGTCTGCTCCGGTAAGCCACGATTCACTGTATTTTCCTGTTTGTCTCTCCAGCCTTGGGGGCAGTGGTTTTCCCTGTGTCCTTCTCTCTCTTATAAATCCAAAAAGTGTTGTCAATTTTTCGATCTGTTCAGCTTTTATTGTTAGGACAGAATGGAGACTTGCATGCTTTTTATGTGTGAAAGTGGAAACCGGAAGTCTCTAATGTTGCTTTTAAGCTTTTTTAGGTGGTACTAAAAAGCATTTAGCTTAGGGCTTATTTTCACCTCTATTTCTCAGTCCTTTAATCAGTGCACCATGAATTTGAGAATTTGTTTTACTCCAGTTATTGGGAAAATAAATGATCCCAAGTCTGTGTGAGTTTTAGGGATTTTTCCCTCCCATCCTTTATGAGGTTCTTTCCCTGGCCTTGGATAGTTTCCTCATCAGTCCTCAAATAAAGACTCAAGGGGGACCCTCTGCAGATCTCTAAGGTTCTCTTCCTGTGAAGAAAAAAAAAAAAACTTTTTCCTCTCTGAGATTCTGCCCTGCAAACTTACTTTAGTTTTCTTGGGTTATCCAAACTCCCAGCTCTATTTCTGCATTTCAGATCTCTGGGATCTCCTTCCTCGTCCATGGCATTGAAATTTTCCAGACAGTATACTGACTCAAATACAGGACTTACCTCATTTTTTCCCTTCTCTCAGGAAACATTCTCTTTTGCCTGATGTACAATATCTTTAAAATGTTTGTTATAACATTTTTTGCAGTTTTTTTAGTTGCTTTAGACAGAGGAGTAACTATAATCTTTATTAACTCCATCTTGCCTGGAGGCAAAGTTGCCATGTTGAATCATTAATGCCTAAATCATATCATGAAGTGACCGTGTGCTGATTTCTAGGTTTAACCCTCATCAACAATTCCCATATTATTTCTTAGGGTATGTTAAGTAACTTTCTCATGTATTGTTCGGATAAATTACCTCATATTCTTTTGCCTACCGGCACTGCTAAGAAATTGTTCTCGCCTTTTAAGTAATTAGATCACTCTTCTAAAGATTGGCCTTTCATCCTAATTTCAGATGCCACAATTGACTGTACATTTCAAGAGTACCTATTAGGTGTTCTCAGTGTAGTAAAATAGAGATTATCTTGCAACTAAGAAGTGTAGAAGCTTTCTCAGAGCGCCTTACAATTCATAGGTACGGTTACGATTCTGTTCTGCCCAGCATCTGGCCTGTTGCCATGGGTCAGGGCAAGCCTATTTACTTTCATGGGAGAGAATGCTACCGTCAAAAATGAAGCTCCATTTATCCTGTAATTTTAAAATAAAAACAAAACTTCAACTAGGCCAAAGAAGTAAGGGGTTTTTTTGTGTGTTTTTTTCTTTTTTTTTTCTTTAACCTAGTTCTAAAACTTTTTGAAATCATTATTTCTTGTCCCTGGATTAAACTGTCTCAGAATGATTGACAGTGGGACATTAATACTCTCTGTAAAGGAGTATGGTTACAACTCACTCATATCACAAATATAACCATCACACAATATCTGGCATCATCAGAACATTTTCAAAAATCCTGTTAGGGCTGTGTGATCATCAGTCTAGATCTTTATGAAAAGTTCTCCCTTGTCATTAGGTCTGTATGACTTTCCTAAAGTCCTTAAGTTTTCAGAGCCCATCTGATATTCAATAAATACCCATTCAAATAAGAACTTACATAATTCCCTAAGTTTAAATAACAATTTACAGATGCAAGATAGTCTAAATCCAAATTTGAAAAAGAAGTGTATCCTAAAAGAGACAATCTAAGGATAAACTTATAAATAGACTCTTAATTTTTATTAATGAACAAATGACTTAAGATTTATTCTCTTCCATGGCACCCCAATACACATAAATATTTTGCATCATTTTATCTTACTTGACTATTAGAATCAAGATTTTGTTTCTCAGAAGTGTCAGATTTAAGTAAAATTCTTATAGAAATTTGTTTTTAATGAACTTTCTTTCTATCTGACTGAATAATAAACAAATCTAAATGTCTTTATAACTAGAAACTCATCCCAATGTTTGCTAAATTATTTATTTCTCTGAGAAGAATTATTTATAAAATGTGTCATTTCTTCTTTTTTTTTTTGGTTCATGGAAATATTATTGTAGTAACAATCATGTTAAGTGTCTATGATTTATTGTGAATATAATGACCATTATATTGCCCAAACAAAGAATGAAAAATGGTGTTAATAATTACACCAAAATATAAATTGAGACGTAGTCATTTTCTGATCTTAGAAATTGAGGTGTATGGTCATTTTTAGTATACAATGTGGTACAAAGGACTAAATATCATAAGTGATAGCAATCAGTATTTGGTTTTTGTTTGGCTCTTTATCTTACCTCTCAAACAAAAACATCATCATTTTAAGCTAATAAGAACCAACTGATATAATCTCCATGGATTTATTTGTTCTACTTTTTGTAGTAGAGAGTGATCTACTGGTGTAGACACCAATTAGTGGTGTCTACATAAATTTTCTCAGATTCCCTTTGAAGAAAGAAATATATTAATATAAATGGATTATTTTCATATGGAATTATAATATTTTTTTTTTTTTTTTTTTTTTTTTTTTTTTTTTTTTTTTTTGCGGTATGCGGGCCTCTCACCGTTGTGGCCTCCCCCGTTGCGGAGCACAGGCTCCGGACGCGCAGGCTCCGGACGCGCAGGCTCAGCGGCCATGGCTCACGGGCCCAGCCGCTCCGCGGCATATGGGATCCTCCCAGACCGGGGCACGAACCCGTATCCCCTGCATCGGCAGGCGGACTCTCAACCACTTGCGCCACCAGGGAGGCCCTGGAATTATAATATTTAATGTACCCATTTTAACTTTAGATAACTAGGAAATTTGGAGAATTTTAAGGGAAATTCAGCTGTCTCCAGGATTTCACTGACCAACCACTCAATGATAAAATCTCAATGATAAAGTCATATTTATTCTTTAATTATCTATATAAATTATTTATTAACCAGTGTGAGTGACACCGAGTTCTCAAAATGGCCCTTCCCAAGAAGCCAGAGTAAATTCTTTATTGAAAAGAGTAGAAAATGACTGAACATTGCTATCCCAGGGTATTTTACCAATTTTCATGCTCAAGTAATTTAAACCCAAAAAAGGACCTGAAAATAACAATGGTTAATACTATTGTTTCCTTTCTAGAGCATGTAGTTTAGATAGCAAATAACCTTGGGAACACTGTACTGGGTTTCTTTAATACCAGTTTGGCACATTAAAAGTGTTATCCATGGAATGCTGAATAAGACACTTCCTCATGACAGTGTTTCTTTAGATCTCTCATAACTTTTTCTATTTTCCAGAGATCTGGAAATAGCAACAACAACCAAAAAATGTGTTGGCATTCAACTTCTATTTACTTCATAGATTTTCAAAATGGTATCCTTCACTAACTAGCCTCAGGGTGCAACTGTGATAAGTAAAGAATACAATAAATTAAAATGCTCAAAAAAATAGCTTAGAGCAATATTAAAACAGCATGACAAGAATCATTAAAATAGTGAATATCCATTATATCTTGCTGCATCACTGCATCTGGCAATCTGGGAACATTCTTTTGCATGATTTTGTATAAGGTCAACATATGGAGAATTTATCAAATAATTTCTAGTTGGCACTCAATAAGTGCATGTTGGGTTAGTGAATAAATATGTAAATAAATGTTTAAACATTCAAGGATAAGAATGGAAAGGAAAAAGTTTTATATAGTGACTAGATGCCTTAAGGAAAATGAAAACCTAGTTTTCAAAGAGAATGAAGTATTGATTTGTATCAGTGAATATTTTACTTCAGTTAAATTTTAATAAATTAGAAATACATACTAATCTTATTACTGATTGGAATATTTTATGTGATATATTTTCTTCAAGGGAAAAATAACAGCAGGAACAATGATCTATTTGTAGCATTTTACAGTCTTAATCACACTTGTCTTAGAAATAAGTAAAAAACAATATTATGAAAAAAGGCATAAAATGTTTTGATTTAATGCAGAAATAATCAAACACATTATGAAAGAGAAAGAATGAAAAGCAAAAGATTAATGTTGTATAGGCTAATTCTATACAACATTAATTTTAAATGTCTGTATTTTAGGTAATATATATACCTTTTTTTCTTTTTGAATCATACTGAATTTATTGATACAGGGCCACTAACCAGAGATTCTGGATTCAATGTTTTAGCTGAATCAGTTAGGAAGGGCTCTAACAAGTTGGTTGGTTGGTCAATTGGCCAGACCCAAAAGGTAGCCTACATTAAATTAAGTTGAAATGCCATGTTATATTGTAGAGGAAGGTATCTGAAGGCTTAAGGAGATTGCAGTGTTAGAGTATATTTATCCATTAAGACCTGCTCTCCAACCCTGGAAGGACACAACTTTCACAACAGCTGTGAAAAATAAATTTGTGGGGAGCCCCAGCATCCTTGAAAATCTTTACAGTCTCTCTTCTCTTTTTTTAAATATTTTAAAATTTTAATTTTATTGGAGTATAGTTGATTTACAATGTGTTAGTTTCAGCTGTACAGCAAAGTGATTCAGTTATACGTACACATATATTCATTCTTTTTTATAGCTCAGACATGGAAGCAACCTAAATGTCCATTGACAGAGGAATAAAGAAGATGTGGTACATATATACAATGGACCATTATTCAGCCATAAAAAAGAACGAAATAATGCCATTTGCAGCAACATGGATGGACCCAGGGATTATCACACTAAATGAAGTCAGAGAGAGAAAGACAAATATCATATATCACTCATATGTGGAATCTAATTCTTAAAAATGATATGAATGAACTTATTTACAAAACAGAAACAGACTTAGAGATACCGAATACAAACTTATGGTTACCAAAGGGGAAACGTTGGGGGGAAGGATAGATAAATCAGGAGCTTGGGATGAACATATATACACTACTATATATAAGATAGATAACCAACAAGGATCTACTGTATAGCACAGGGAACTCTTCTCAATATTCTGTGATAACCTATATGAGAAAAGAACCTATAAAAGAATGTAATATATCTTAAAATTAATACAAAATTAAATTATATTAAATTAAATTATACTTAATAGATTGAGTCTAGATAATGATCCACCACTCCCTTCACATAATTAGGATGCTCTCTTTCCAAATTTGTGCTCAAATTCTTTTCCATAGTTTCTATATATCATAATCCTTGTACTTCCCCTTTGAAACACTCATCTACCCATCACACTAAAATTATTTTCCATTGTCTAATTCACTAGACTACAAGCTTAATTAGCCCAGCTGCATTATTCTTTTGTTCACCACTATATCACACTGATTACAAAGTCCTCAGCATATTTGGGTTCAATAGTGATTGGCTGTATAAATATTTACCTGCTATAGGGCTCAGAAATCCTGGGGCTCCTGAATATCACAATGCAATAATCTCCCTGAACACTCCCTTTTCTTACTGCAAGATGCCAGGAATGTCCAAAGAGGAGATGATCACCAAGACAGGGGTAGAGGAATGAGCACTAGAAAGAAGTTGCAGAGTGAAATGCTAGGTTCAAAAGCTAAGAAAACTTAGATTTAAAACCAGTTGAAAAGGAAGACACAATTGCTTCTTCCTGCAGCCAATAAAAAATAGACAACAGAGGAAAAAGAGGAGCAAAAATGTGTCAAAGATGCAATTCAGAAAACTCAGGCTTACTCAAGGAACTATTTGGACCATTGTGAAATGCATTACTGATTTACTTTCTCTAAAACAGCCTTTGAAAAGCTGATTTGAGTCCATCACTAGCACCTCTCCATCTCAGAATGTTGTCATCATGGCTGTCCCTGATGTCTCCAAGGTCTTCATTGGCACAGTGCTAGAATCAGCACTGGCTGTGTTTGATCCCTGGTCAAGGAACTAAGATCCCACATGCCATGCAGCATGGCAAAAACAAAACAAAAACAAAAACAATTAATAGTAAAGAACCTAGTAAGCCTAGAGAAGGGAACTGAAGAAAAGAAATAACCACAAGGTAAGGAAACGGCCAGACTGAAATACAGTACAAATTAAAGAGCAGGGAGAGAATATAGAATGGAAAATAATAAATATAAGTAAGAAGAGAAAGAAGTTCTGGAGAAGGAAACAAAAATGAAAGGCAAAGAGGTTGATAAATTAAGAGAAAAAAAAGAAAAAGAAAAGCAAGAGAGAGAGAGCGTAAGATCTGGGAGGGCAGGGGAAAGAACAAAATGGTTGGTCACTAATTCCTTTCACCTGTAGTTTTCTTAGCTTTTTTGTCCTGGCCAGAAAACTGAGTGATCCAGCTACTATAGTTCCTAAGAGGCTGGGAGAGAGGGTAAGAATAGCTTGTGCTCATGGTAGTTTTGGGGGAGCCTAAGAACAAGCATCAAGTATGAAAGAGGGTACAGCATCAAGCCAGAAATGTGTGTTTAACGTTTATATCACAGAAAGAAGTAGTAATGAAGTATCAGTGCACAGGAAACCGGGGAAGATGAGTCCAAGGGATGTCAAATTGGCATAACAGCAACAACAGGCTAGCGTAAGCAAATCCCAGAAAAACTGGCTAACGAGATGCACTTGGCTTTAATTCCTGTGGAAAAGAACTATCTCTTGTTTCTCCAAGACACTGGACATTTGTTTCTCCAAGACATTGGACATTTGTTTTCCTTACCCTTGGGTAAATAGGTAACAGTGGAATTGCAGAGTCTTAGGGTAAGCAGATGTTTGCCTTTATAAGAAACTACCAATGAGTTTTCCGAAATGGTTATACCATTTTACACTCCAACCAGTAATGTCTGAGCATTCCAGTTGCTTCATACCTGTACCAACATTTGGTACTGTCTTTTTAATTTTACCTATGGTAGTTGGTGTAAACTGATATTTCACAATAAAAATGTTAAAGATAACATTTGTATGTTAAGATCACATCATGTGTTTGTCAGTTACTTACATATCTTCTTTCATGAAGTGTTTATTCAAAATTTTTCTTCTTCACGATCGTTTTCCTCTTCCCGTTGGTGAGAAGACATAAGCTCTGTGAAAATAAAGCAAATCTTTTTCACTATATACCACAATAAATGTTACTTTCAAAGGTAATCACATTGTGCAAAAAGTGAGTTTTTCATTTAAGTTGATACGAAACAGCTTTAATGGCAAAATGGGTTTGTTGCAGATGCACAGTGTTTTAAGCTTTTAAAGATGGTGTAATGTATGTATTGGTATAACAGAGAAATAAATTCTTCAATAATTTCTAGATTTCCAGGGGCCTGATTCATCCAAATAGTAGTTTTCATTTCTTAAATCTGACAAAATAAAGAAATCTCAATTGTGATTGCTTATCTATTTCACAAATTTAACATATAGCTCCATTATTCAATGCCCGAGGGTCTCTTAAACATATGTTGTTTCTTATTTTCTTTAATAAAGAATAGACAAATAAGCTACCTTCTTACCATACTATCAGCATGAAAAAATACTGTAGCTATTTTATTTAAATTATACAGTCCCTAAACATCAGATATTGTGGAAATATTAGGATGAGAATTGTTACATAAAGTATACTCTCAACAAAGTGTGTCAGCTTTATATATAGGTTACAGTTTTCTAACAGCTTCCCCAAAATATACAAGAACATAAAAATCTCATATATCTCATCACATTCTAACCAACATTGAACTGATGAAAGATCAAATCTAAAATCACGGGATTTTAGAGATGAACTGAACCCAAAGGATTCTTCAGCACCCACCATGTTGCTCAAATATTTGACATTTGTATAACAAAGGACTTGGTAGAACATGAACTGATACACTTAAATATATTTTATAAAAGATTAATAACTGTAAAAATTACCTTGATATTTAAGTAACAATTTCACATCAATGAAAGGATTTACATAACTGTACTTTTTGATTTAATGAATCACTTTTGAGCCACAACCAACGTAACACAATAATGATGAAAAATGCATATTTTACAAACTTAAGCAATAAAGTGTAAGTGATGTCAAAATATGTTTTGAATGTAAACTGCAACTTAAATTTACATTGAAAAGAAGTTAATGTCAAAATTCTTAAAGCACATGCCCAACCCTTAAGAATTTCATGATTAAGAGTATAATGGAATTTCTTTCTAAATCATTATGAATTTTATATTTCAAAAATTTTGCAACACACATGAACAAAACTGTTTGCTTTTTCTTTCTCTGATACTACCAAACTTCCTGGTAGCACATAGCCTGTTATATCATAGTTTAATACATGATGGTTTTAAAATTATTCAAATAAGAGAACTCTTAAAAAGTAGAATGTGATTAAAAGCCATTTTATTCAGCAAAGAGCCAATAAGTGTTGAATATTCTCTGACTGGTGTAAAAAAGTTTTAACCACTGAACAGAGATGGCAAAATGTTTCATCTCAAATATCAACTCTCATTAGTTGATGGTAACTGACTGGAGTACCATATTGAGACAGATTGAAAGTCTTGTCCAAGATTGGAAGGAAAGAATGACATGGTTTATTAACAATGGATATTTTGAGCATGGGAATGGGGAATACCACGTGTGTGCTGGCTCTGTTCTATAATCTCTTATGCTCTCTTTATGTAGATAAAAGTGGAAAAGACACCAAATATTGGGGTCTTTGACCCTAATTCTTCTTTTAACAATTCTTTGTAAACACCTGACAAACTAGCTGCAGGATCACTGACTTGTTTTAAACTTTGTTGGAATAGGCACTCTGATTATATAAGAAACGTATACAATTATGGAGTACATAAATTTCTGACAAAACACTAACTCAAAAAAATATATGTACTCTCATGTTCCTTGCAGCATTATTTACGATAACCAAGATATGGAAAAAACTAAGTGTCCATCAATGGATAAAGAAAAATACACACACACACACACACACACACACACATATACACACACAGGAATATTATTTAGCCATGAAAAAGAAATCTTGATGTTTATGACAACATGGATGGACCTTGAGGGCATCACGTTAAGTGAAGTAAGTCAGAGAAAGACAAATACCACATGATCTCACTTATATGTGAAATCTGAAGAAAAAAAAAAAAAGGAGCCAAGAAAACCCCACCAAGCTCATAGATATAGAGAACAGATTTGGAGGCTGCCAGAGGTGAGGGGTAGGAGGTGATCAGAATGGGTGAAGGGAGTTAAAGGGTACAAACTTTCAGTTATAAAATACTATATAAGTCATGGGGGCATAAGGTACAGCATTATCTACATAGTTAATAATAGTTATAATTATTGTTAATAATACTGTATTGCATATTTGAAAGCTGGTAAGAGAGTAAATCCTAAAACTCTTCATCACAAGGAAAAAAAAGTTATAGCTATATGATGACAGATGTTAACTAGAATAATTATGGTGATCATTTCACAATATATACAAATAGTGAATCAGTATGTTGTATACCTGGAATTAATATAATGTTATATGTCAATTAGACCTGAATAAAAATTAATTTTAAAGAAGAATCGGGTGAATAAAAAATTCTAATATGACCATAGAATTACATTTATCAAAAATACTATTTAGGGCTTCCCTGGTGGCGCAGTGGTTGAGAGTCCGCCTGCTGATGCAGGGAACATGGGTTCGTGCCCCGGTCCGGGAGGATCCCACATGCCGCGGAGCAGCTGGGCCCGTGAGCCATGGCCGCTGAGCCTGCGCATCTGGAGCCTGTGCTCCGCGACGGGAGAGGCCACAACAGTGAGAGGCCCATGTACCGCAAAAAAAAAAAAAAAAAAAAAAAAAAAAAAAAAACTATTTAGTTGGTAAGGAACAATAGTTATTTTTCTTTGGAGTTAAAGAACAAAAGATTGTATGACTACTGCTTTCTCCTGACTTCAGGAAAAACAATTGTCTTGTGACCTTAGCCATATTTTGTAATTAGCACCTCAAACTACATTAATAAACAATATATTTCTATATAGAAAGGTAAAATTGACTTGTAAGTGACAGATGACATGTCTTGAGATGTTTTGCAAAGCACAATGCTATTTTACTTAACTTGTGTTTATTTCGGGTATTTGAGGAGTACTGATAAAGGCAGCTAGGGTGACCAGTGCCCTCATGCCACTACATTTGGGAAATAGGAACGTGTTCATACACCAAATTTGTCTTTGATGTTCATATAGTAATTAAGAAAATGATTGTTTTGTGTGAAATAAGCTGGTTGTCAGGTAGAAGGATCACACTGATCATTTAATTAGTGATAGCTGCATTGAAAGAGTTTCTGATACCTTTTTGAATGACCTAAGAGGTTTAGGCTTGTTTGTTTTGCACTTTGATAAAATCGTGTTTCCTAGAGCTTTTGTCTATTTCTAGTAGCAGAATAAGGGAGTTATAATATGATTCACTTCATTTGGTCTTACACAGGACAAACTTAGAGAACAGATTTTGAGAGTACCAAGTTCCAACCTACAGTCTCTTATATGAATAATGAGACTTTATTTCCCCACACAGAATATCACCAACTTTCCAAACAGAAATAAATATAAGTCTCTCGGGTCATTCCTCACTCTCCAACAAATGGCCATTAAAACAAAGAATAAGACAAAATATGTCCAACAGTAACCTATGACTCAATAGTGCTTCAACTATTCACTTTTGGAGTTGGACAATAATTTTTTTAAAGCTCTGTCAAAGCTTAATACACACATAATTGAAACAGTAAAAGGTCAAAGAGAATTTAATTTTCTCATTCTGAATACGTTTTGTTGCAGTGTGGAAAAATTAAAACTATTGTGCAGTTATTTAGTGTGTTATTACAACATTATATAACACAGAACATTTACTGTTATAGAAAGTGCTTTTCACTTTAAAGGCCCAAGTCATAAAAAGTTGTGCACCAGTTATTATCATTTACCTTTTCCTTAGGTACATTACTTTTCATATGCTTTCATTAGTGCTTTGCTCCCTAGCGTGCTAGTAACTTAGTCTACTTGCCAAAACTCGGCTGAGGAGAAAAAAGGAGTTACTCTTGATTCTTTAAGCTGGAACAAAGCATTTTGTAAGAGACGGTAGTTGTTAAAGAGCTAGATGGAAGAGCCTATAAACTGTGGCCAGCAAGCATAGCATTGCTCTCCCAGATCTGCAAGACTTAATAGGCTTCAGACAATTAATAGAGGCTATTAGAGTTTTATGTGGTCTTAATTTTGCATAGTACCCTAACAATGACTGCTCTAAAATGCTTGGTTAACCTTTTTTTTTTTTTTTTTTTTCACAAAGCTTGATATTTGCTTTTAGTACAAGGTGGCTTTTTTGTTATTGTTCTTCCTGGGAAAAGGAAAAATTATTTGAGGTAGCTATCTTGAATGACTTGCCTAAAATTTGAAGATTGAGGAAATTCACTTATCTTTTTCTGCTAACTGAACTCTCATTTCAGATGATCTAATGTCTGTTACTACATTATGGTGAAATGAGTTAATGTCAGGAATAAGAGGAAACAATATGCTTTCAAAATATTTTGGGATGAAGCAGTAAAGCTTGTATTTTACTATCTGTATTATTCTTCTTTAAATACTTGGAAAACTGTAGTATAAAAAGACAAAGATGGTAGGAAACCTGAGTAGTAACATCCAGGTAACCCAATGATTTTCTTGGATTTTCCTTCAGAGTTTATGAAGAGAGCAAATGGATGATTCTGAAAAACAAACAAAAACACTGAAAATGATTTAACACAAAACGAAATAGGAAAAGGAGACCCAGACTTCCAGACAAGACAGAGAAATAAGAGAAATAACTTGAGCTACAGGCTCCCTTCTAGTAACTAAACCCAAGTGATGCCACAGGAGTGAGAGTGATATTGATAAATCAGTGAAATTAATATAAAGTCTCTAAGACGTTAATAATCTTCTTCTGAATTTCTGACTCTTAGCTCCTCTCTCTGGGACTAATCACTTTTTGCCATATGCTCCAGTTATTTAGAGATACGACTTATCATTCATGGATGATATGTTCCTTGATATCAGAATCCATTCTGATTTACATATTTTTATTCTTTCTATGGCATAGAAGAGTGCTTTGAACATAAAGATGATAAATAATTTGGTAAATAAATGAGGGAATAAAATTAAAGTATCAAGAAAAATTTTAGCATTTACCTCAAGTATCTTTTGTTTCTGTTTTCACAATCAACTTTGTTCTATTCATTCTAGATTGAGGATAATTTTTTTCTTATAGAAAATTTAAAAACTGTAAATAAGTTCTGATTTTCATTGCTCATTTGTAAACATTTTCTCATCAGCCTCAAGTAAAAAACTGAACTTTCATTTCTTCTAATTTATCGGAGCATAGATTTTCAGTCTTTTGCCTATCTTTGGTTATTCAATTTTCTTTAACTTCAGCATTGCCCTTTTAAGATCTAACTGGTCCTCTTCTTGTGTAGCTATATTGGTTTCTGGCAAACCTTTATTCCTCAGCAGAATGTGACTGTTTGTAGAAACTTAGTTTTAAAGACTCTCAGAGTTCTTCCCTTTTAATATATATATATTTCAATTTCTTGGTATCTAATACCAGAATTGGCCCTTCCATGGCAATTAACCATTCTTAAATTATATCAAATAATATTGCCATCACCATCCAAATTCCAATGTTTGGTCACCTAAAACCTCCTCATTGCTCAGGATTAAGTATAGCAATTTCTGGTTGCTTTATCAACCATCTGAGAGACAAACTCTACATCAAGAAAAGCTGATAATCATATACATACATACATATATATATATATATACACACACACACACACCATATACATATATATATACATCATATACATATAGATATACATATATCTATACCCAGAACTAAAGTATACATCTTTCAATGTCAAAGATACTATCATACTCAATTGTAAATACTATAATTTTACTGAAGAAGAAACAAGATAAGATGCTCTTCATCACCAGTTTTATCATTCTTCTGAACTTTTTTTAAATCGTTGCCATCCCTAAATAGAAAGATAGAAAAATAGAGTTGGAGGATAACACAGTCAATGACAGATGATTTGACTGATTTATCTGAAAAACCCAAGACAATTAAGTGAAAAGCTTAATTGCAGCTGGGAACATAGATAATACATAGAACTCAATAGTTTTTATTTCCCCTTTACTTTTGAAGATTAATTTTACTGAATATAGAATTCTTTGCTGGTGATCTTTTTCTTTCAGTGCTTTCAATATTTTACTCAATTCTCTTCTTCCTTGCTGGGTTTCTAATGAAAAGTCCTCTGAAATTCCTACCCTTCTTCCTCTATACGTAAGGTGATTTCCCCTCTTGGGCTTCTTTCAAGATCTCTTTGTCTTTGGTTTTCTGCAACTTGAATATGATAGGCTTAGATGTAGGTTTTGGTTTGTATTATCATACTGTGTGCTTTCTGAATTTCATGGATCTCTTGTTTGGTGTCTGTCATTCCTCTTTGAAATGTCTTTTTCATCATTATTTCAAAAATTTCTTCTGCTTCATTCACTTCTTCTTCTTTGGTATTCCGATTATATTTTTTTGCAGTTTCCCCCCAGTTTTTGGATATTCTGTTATGCATTAGGTTTTTTTTTCCATTCTTTTTTTTCCTCTGTGCATTTCAACTTGGCAAATTTCCAATGACCTATCTTCAAGCTCACTGATAATGTCCTTGGCCATGTTCAGTCTACTGATGAGCCCATAAGAGTCATTCTTTATTTCTGTTGTAGAGTTTTTTATTTCTAGTACTTCCTTTGGATTCCTTCTTAGTATCTCCATGTCCCTACTTATATTACCCATCTATTCTTGCATGTGGTCTACTCTTTTCATTAAGGCACTTAGCAACTTAATCATTAAATTATATTAATAATTATTAGTTATCTTATATTTCTTGTCTGATAATTCTAACAGTGATCTTTTCTCTGAGTCTTCCACTGTTGCATACTTTCTCTCTTCATATTGTTTTTCTTCTCTTGGCACGCCTTGTAATTTAAAAACAAATTTTTATTTTATATTGGAGTATAGTTGATTTACAATGTTATGTTAGTTTCAGGTGTACAGCAACATTATTTAGTTATACGTATACATATATCTATTCTTCTTCAGATCCTTTTCCCATACAGGGTATTACAGACTATTGAGTATATTTCCCTGTGCTATACAGTAGATCCATGTTGATTATCTATTTTATATATAGTAGTGTGTATATATTAATCCCAAACCCCTAATTTATCCCTCTTCCCCCACCTTTCCCCTTTGGTAACCATAAGTTTGTTTTCTGTCTTTGAGTCTGTTTCTGTTTTATAAATAAGTTCATTTATATCATTATTTTTAGATTTCACATATAAGTGATATCATATGATATTTGTTTTTCTCTGTCTGACCTTCTTCACTCAGTATGATATCTCTAGGTCCATCCATGTTGCTGCAAATGTTGCTGCATTATTTCATTCTTTTTAATGGCTGAGTAATATTCCATTGTATTTATGTACCACATCTTTATCCATTCCTCTGTTGATGGATATTTAGTTTGCTTCCATGTCTTGGCTATTTTAAATAGTGCTGCTATGAACATTGGGGTGCATGTATCTTTTTTTTTTTTTTTTTTTGCGGTACGCAGGCCTCTCACTGTTGTGGCCTTTCCCGTTGCGGAGCACAGGCTCCGGACGTGCAGGCCCAGCGACCATGGCTCACGGGCCTAGCCACTCCAAGGCATGTGGGATCTTCCCAGACCGGGGCACGAACCCGTGTCCCCTGCATCAGCAGGCGGACTCTCAACCGCTGAGCCACCAGGGAAGCCCACATGTATCTTTTTGAATTATGGTTTTCTCCAGATAAACGCCTAGGAGTGGGATTGCTGGATCATATGGTAGCTCTATTTTTAGTTTTTTGAGGAAACCCCATACTGTTCTCCATAGTGGCTGTGCCAGTCTACATTCCCACCAACAGTGCAAGAGGGTTCCCTTTTCTCTACACCCTCTCCAGCATTTATTGTTTGTACACTTTTTGATGATGGCCATTCTGACCAGTGTGAGATGATACCTCATTGTAGTTTTGATTTTCATTTCTCTAATACTTGAGCATGTGCTTTTTGGCCATCTATATTTCTTCTTTGGAGAAATGTCTATTTAGATCTTCTGCCCAGTTTTTGATTGGTTTGTTTGCTTTTTTGATATTAAGCTGCAAGAGCTGTTTGTATATTTTGGAGATTAATCCCTTGTCAGTCGCATCATTTGCAAATATTTCCTCCTATTCTGTGGGTTGTCTTTTCAGTTTGTGTATGGTTTCCTTTGCTATGCAAAAGCTTTTAAGTTTAATTAGGTCCCATTTGTTTATTTTTATTTTTGTTACTCTAGGACAGGGGTCCCCAACCCCTGGGCTGTGGACAGGTAGTAGTCTGTGGCCCGTTAGGAACTGGGCTGCACAGCAGGAGGAGAGTGGTGGATGAGTGAGCGAAGCTTCATCTGCTACTCCCCATTGCTCGCATTACCACCTGAACCATCCTCCACCCCCAGTCCGTGGAAATACTGTCTTCCACGAAACTGGTCCCTGGTGCCAAAAAGGTTGGGGACTGCTGCTCTAGGAGGTGGATCCAAAAAGACAGTGCTGCGATTTATGTCAGAGTGTTCTGCCTATGTTTTCCACTGAGAGTTTTATATCATCTGGTCTTATATTTAGGTCTTTAATCCATTTTGAGCTTATTCTCTACAGTGTTAGAGAATGTTCTAATTTCATTCTTTTACATGTAGCTGTCCAGTTTTTCCAGCACCACTTATTGAAGAGACTGTCTTTTCTCCATTGTATTGATATATTCTTGCCTCCTTTATCATATATTAATTGACCATAGGTATATGGGTTTATTTCTGGGCTTTCTCTCCTGTTCCACTGATCTATAAGTCTGTCTTTGTGTCAGTATGATACTGTTTTGATTACTGTAGCTTTATAGTATAGTCTGAAGGCAGGGAGTCTGATTCCTCCAGCTCCAAGCTCATTTTATGAGGCCACCATCACCCTGATAGCAAAACCAGACAAAGATATCACAAAAAAGAAAATTACAGGCCGATATCACTGATGAACATCAACTCAAAAATACTCAACAAAATACTAGCAAACAGAGTCCAACAATACATTTATCCAAATCCAGTTGATCCAATGATGGATTTATCCCAGGGATACAAGTATTTTTCAAGATCTGCAAATCAATCAATGTGGTACACCACATTAACATATTGAAGAATAAAAACCATATGATCATCCCAATAGATGCAGAAAATGCTTTTGACAAAATTCAACACTCATGTATGATAAAAACTCTCCAGAAAGTGAGCACAGAGGGAACATAACTCAACATAATAATGGCCTTATATGACAAATCCACAGCTAACATCATACTCAACAATGAAAAGCTGAAAGCATTTCCTCCAGGTTCAGGACAAGGATATCCACTCTCACCACTATTATTCAAAATAGTTTTGGAAGTCTAGCCATGGCAGTCAGAGAAGAAAAAGAAATAAAAGGAGTCCAAAGTGCAAAAGAAGTAAAACTGTCACTCTTTTCAAATGACATGGTACTATACATAGAAAATCCTCAAGATGCTACCAGAAATCTACTAGAGCTCATCAATGAATTCAGTAAGGCTTCAGGATACAAAATTAATACACAGAAATCTGTTGCACTTCTATACACTAACAATGAAAGATCAGAAAGAGAAATTAAGGAAACAACCCCATTTACCATTGCATCAAAAGAGAAATAAACCTACCTAAGGAGGCAAAAGACCTCTACTCCAAAAACTATAAGACACTAGTGAAAGAAATCAAAGATGACACAAACAGATGGAAAGATATACCATGTTCTTGGATTGGAAGAATCAATATTGTCAACATGACTACACTACCCAAGGTAATCTACAGATTCAACGCAATCCTTATCAAACTGCCAATGGCATTTTTTCAGAACTAGAACAAAAAATCTTAATATTTGTATGGAAACACCAAAAACCCTGAATAGCCAAAGCAATGTTAAGATGTAATTTTTTTAAAGTCATATGTGTTGTACTGGGTAATAGGAACATTATTAATAGGACTTTGGTGTGGGTATTTAGTTAATTTTGCTAAGAGTTTAGCTGTGAGTTTGCTAAGAGTTTATATTTGCTGTAGTTGTTAAGTATCAGAGACTTCAAATTCCTCTGGCATATTTGGTTTTGTCCCCTTAGTTGACTTTGGGCTCCACTAAGTACTCCTCCTGAGAGAGTGTGCATTGCAGCTCTTTCAGCAGAAATCTACTATTCTGTGCTAGAGCTCTGTCAGTACAGTTCTAAGGTGTGTGGAGGGGGAGGGAGAGATGTTTTAAAATCTTATGACTATATCTCAGTCTTTTACTGTACCTATGTCCCTGGGCTCTGACCTTCAAAGTATCTCTTAATTTTCCCCCCCTTAGACAAGCCTGGAAAATTAGACTAGAGTGGGAGAAATGCCACCTGCAGCAGATAAGACTCTGGTAAAGTCTGTTTACCTGAAGACTAGGATTTTGTTAAGGTGAATGCTCTATGAGTATTTCAAAGATTTCTCTTCCTCTCCTCCTTCCAGAGCCAAGACGGGGTCTTTTTGACTCTTTGCCATGAGAACTGGGTAGAGCTCCTGAAGGTAAAAATACATGAAAGGGTGGGTGTCCCCCTAAGACTGAGGCTTTTAGAAGTTTCTCACTCACTCCAGTTCCCATTCAGTCTCCAACAATTTATCAAAATTACCATTTAAGTTCACTTATCACTTTATGGGTCCAGAGGCTTATTCCACATAAACACATCTTAGCTGTGACACCCTAGATTTGCGTGTCTCTACAGGAAAACTCAATTTTCTGAGAAATCCATGAAAAGCTGTTGACTTTCAGGTTTTTTCAGCTTTTTCTTTCAGGACAAGAGTGACAACTTATAAGCTCTTTATTATATGTCAGAGCTAAATCAAAGTAACTATACACACACACACACACACACACACACACACACACACACACACACATATATATATATATATATATATACTTCCATGTGTCTGTATGTGCAATTAGAAGATATTATTATGGGAAAAATACTTTTTAATAACATCATAAAACTACCGAGGATTGAGCTTAAGAAGAAATGTGCAAATTATATTATATTTAAAAAGCATCAAATGCATACAAGGAAGATCAAACACTCATTAATCAGATGCCAATTCTCCTAAATGAATCTCTAAGTTTAATGTAATTACAATAAAAACACCAAAAGAGTTTTTTGGGAGTGAATAAGCATATTCTAAAATTTTTATGAAAAATAAACCAAAAAGAATAGCTGGCAAAATTCTGAAGCAAATGCATAATGCAGATGAATCAAGTTCTACCATATTTTAAAATATCATAATAAAATACAGTAAATAAGATAGTGTGATAGAATACAGAATTATCTTTTCATTCAATAAATATTTAATGTGTATCTACAGTAAGTCAGACACAGTTCTAAGCATTTGGGATAGAGTAGTAAAGAAATCAGGAAAAAAAATTTTTGCCCTCATGGAGATTACATTCTAGGTGTAGAAGACAGATAAACAAATTAAAATGCAAAATACCAAATATGTGAAACAATGATAAGTGCAATGGAAAAAAATAATAAATCAGGAAGGGGAATGAGAAATGCTAGAGAGGGGATGTTAAATATTAAATAGTGTGGTTAAGAAAAGCCTTACTGATGAAGTACCTTCTGAGGAAAGATGTGAAGCAAGTCATGGAGTGTGACATGTAGATACTTGTGGGAAATTTGCCAAGTACTGAAAATGCTAAATGAAAAGTTTCTGAGGCAGAAGCATACTCAGTGATTCATAGTAGCTTGAAGGAGAACTAGGAGTTAAGAGAACCACAGTGAGAGTACTAGGCAATGAGGTCAGAGAATTAAGAAGTCAAGGTCATCTATAAAATTCTAGGTCATTATAAGGATTTTGGCTTTCCATCTGAGTTTGAGGAGAACCCACTGGAGGGTTCTGAGCAGAGAAGTGACATAATCTAACATGAATGAAAAGGACTGCTCTGACCTTTGTGTTGTTGTGATGTGAATAAACTATTGAAGAGGAAAGGCAGAAGCAAAGAAGTGAGTTAGGATAATAATGCAGGTGAAATATGATTTTATGTAGACAAGGACGGTAGCAATAGAAGCAGAGTGAAGAGGAGGTACTGTGAGAGCAAGGAGAGTAAATTCATAGAGAAAAGATCCGAAGTTAAATATGGGGCTTGTAAAATTTGAGATGCCTATTAAATGTCCATGAAATGTCATGTAGGCACTTTCATGTATGATCTAGATTTGAAGGGGAAAGTTTGGGCTGCAGATATCAATTTGGGTATGTTTCAGCATATAGATGATATTTGAAGGTATAAAATTGATGAGATCATCAAGACTGTACAGAAACGGGACAAAATTCTGGGATAGCCCAGTGTTAGCAACTGTAGAGATTAGAAAGAACCAGAAGAGGGCACAAAGAAGGACTTGCCAGTGACATAAGAGGAAAACCAAGACAGTGTGGAAAGCTGAGTAACACAGAATTTGGCTGGCCTTTATCCCCAGTTCCTAGGAGGTAACCTCTAAATCCTTGGAACTTCCTGAGTGATAGGAATGTCTTTGTTATTCATAAAGGGTCCCTTGGTAGTTTATTCTAATGAGATGACTCAGGATGGGGACTAGTCACACAAGAAACACTAACCGTGTGATTAGAAGGTGGGGGAGTTTTGAGTCATGTGATAATCAGCCTGACCTCTGGTGAGGGGAGGAGGGTTGAACGTTGAATTCAACTGAGTAGCCAGTGATTCGGTCAAGCATGCCTAATGAAACCCCAATAAAAGTTCTGGACACCAAAGCTCAAGTGAATGTCCCTAGTTTGCAATACTCTGCATTACTCTCTCTGCACATCAATGTGCTGGGAGAGTAATGGGTCCTGAAGACAAGGAAGCTCCATGATTGGGACCCTCCCAGACCTCAACCTATGCACCTTGCCCTTTAACTGGTACTGGTTTGTATCATTTTGCTATTAAAATTGTAATTTTAAGTATAACACTTTCCTGTGTTCTGTGAGTAATTCCGAAACCGGAGGTCCCTGTGGGACTTCTGGGCCTTCTTTTGTCCCCAGTTTCTTGTAGGCAAGACTCCAGCCTCCATGACCTTCCCTGAGTTCCAAAGGGTGGATTCAAGCAGCTGCTAATCAAGGGAGGAGCAGCCAAGAAACCACCTGAGGCAAGATTAAAGGGACCAGAGAAGCTCATCAAGATTAGGAGACTGCTGTGGCCCCCTTTGCCTGGCAAAGCAATAAAGCTATCCTTTTCTAGTTCACCCAGAACTGTGTCTCCAAGATTCCACTCAGCACTGGTGCAGAAAGACTGAGCTTTTGGCATCAATCTAGCAACTTATTGAACCTAAAGGAATAGTGGGAACCCATAAAATTGTAGACAGCAGATGGAAGTGAAGGTGGCCTGGAAAACTGCACACTAGCACTGGTGTCTGAAGTGAGAACACACTTATGAAACAGGAAGGAAGAGGTCAGGGCACAACGTTTAAAAGAATGACAGAGCCTGAGGACACAACATAAACTGATTAGAACCAAATAGGTCCAAGATGGCAGATGAGTCAACCTCCACTAGACCTTGCGCCTCAGTATAGGCTCAGCAAGCTAAATGGCACACTCACAGGTGCCATGACAGTTCCAAGCCCAACCATTAAAGGTCAAAAAGTGAGTGGTGATCCAATTCCTGGATATCCCCACCCCTTCCCCCAAATAGCTGGAATACTCCTCCCACTCATTAGCCTATGAAACTACCCACCCCTATGAAAACTGATAATCCTGTACCCTGGTGTTGCTCTCGCCTTCTGAGATAGCCCACACTCTGTCTGTGGACTGTGTTTCTCTCTAAATAAATCTACTTCTTACCTATCACTTTGTCTCCCACTGAATTCTTTCTGTGACGAGACATCAAGAACCTGAGTTTCATTAAGTCCTGAGATCAGGTGTGTGATCTCAATTAAAAGACCATGGTTTCAAGTCCCAAGCTGAGATGCACGGTTTCACTTACAGAGAACTGTGCCCTTAACTTGGGGAGTCTGGTCTAACTCTGTTGGTGTCAGTCACTGCAGAGACCAAAGAAAGCAAATATTTCAGGAAGCAGGTAATGGTTATCTGAATCAGATTACATGAGGACTACTCTATCTATTCAACAATGTGGATATCATGGGTCACTTTGAAAAGAAGGTTCCAGAGTTAAGAGAGTGAAATCTTGATTTGCAAAGCATTCTATCTAGACTAGGAGGAGAGGAACTGTAGGCAGAAAGTATAGACTACCCTTTGAGGGGTTTTGCTGTCAACAGAAGTGGACATTTGTGGCTTTAGCTGGAGATAGATGTGAAATCAAGGAGTTTTTTTTTTTTTAAAGATGGGAGATTTGATAGAATGTTTATGCTGATGGAAATAATCCATTGGGAGGAAAACATAGATGAGGTAGGAGGTAGTAGAAATAATGTCTGGACAATGTCCTTGAGTGTGCGGGAAGGCACTGGATTAGATAGGGGATGGCCTGGGAAAAGAACACAGATAGTGCTTCCATAGTAGCAGAAGAGAAGGGAGGGCATAGACATAGATGCCTTCAAATGGACAGATATGATAGTGTGGACTTGCAGAGACATCCTCCTTTGATTGCTTCTATTTTTTGTGGAATACAAAACATGGAGTGAGAGTGAAGATAGTGTAGGAATTATTGGAGGCTTGAGGAGAGAAAAGCAGGTATGAATCCCTGGCAGCACTAATGGCTTATGAGAGGAGAGTGGTCATGAATTTAAGTGAAATCAGTTTGCGTGGTGGCAGGCGTAGCAATGAGGAGCATGGAGCATGCCTGTCCCACAGAGTTAGAAGTCATGGTAGGAATAAAAACTATTATCACTTGAGAGGGTTCCCAAGGAAGATATTCATTTATGGTACAGTCGGGTTTCTCTTAGATTAAAAAGGTGAAGTGAACATTTAGAAAAGAAAGTGGGGATATAAGCATGTTTGCTCATAATAGATCAGCAGAACAGAATAGAAAATCCATAAATAAGTCTGTGTGGTGTGTGTTTAACAATGGTAGAATTTCACATCAATTCAGGAAAAATGGATGATTTAATACATGCATTGTTATAACTGGAGGAAAAAAGCTGGATTTCTATATTACATTTTACAACAAAAATTTAGAGCAATCAAATATTTAAATATGAAAAAGTAAATAATAAATTTGCTGTAAAATACATAAAAATTAAAAAATAATTTTGAAATGAGTAAAGCTTTTCTAAATATGACACAAAATACAGAAATTATTATAAACTGTATTGGTCAATTTTACTACTTAAAGTTTAAAAAAATTCATTACAAAGCATGTATAAGCAAAGGCCAAAGACAAATGTTAAAATGAAAAATAACATTTATATTACAGAAAATGGCTAATTTCTTTCATTATTAGTCAATAACTACCATTCACATTCAACAAGACCAATCACCCAGTATAAAAATGGACAAAGAATATGAACAATTTATTTAAAAAAAGATACAAAGGATCTTAGGCATATTCCGAGATAATATTAGCCATATTAAAAATGCAAAGTGAAACTATGAACCTACAAATTTCATTTATCAAACTGTCAAAGATCAAAAAGTTTGACAGAATACTGTCAAGGAATAGAGATTATGCATTGCAGAATAAGAGTGTAAGATGGGAAACAAATGAAATAACCATTAATAGGGTACTTTGTTAAATAAAATAGGGTCTATCATTTCAATGAAACACTAAGTAGCCAATCAAAAGAATGAGATAATTTTATATGCTGCTTTGAAATGTGCTAAAAGAAAATGTTGTCATAATAATTTAAAGAGGAAGTAATATTACAAATACTGTAAAGCAATACTTTGAAAAAGGCAGCTCAAGACTCAGAACATTGTACATAATAGTCTCTTTGAATCAAAGTAAAAGATCAAGTATAAATCAGGTCATACAACTCAATAACAAAACAACAAACCACCCAATCAAAAAATGGGCAGAAGACCTAAATAGATGTTTCTCCAAAGAAGACATGAAGATGGCCAGTAGGCACATGAAAAGATGCTCATCATCACTAATTATCAGAGAAATGCAAATCAAAACTACAATGAGGTACCACTTCACACCAGTCAGAATGGCCATCATTAAAAAGTATACAAACAACAAATGCTGGAGAGGATGTGGAGAAAAGGGAACCCTCTTGCACTGTTGGTGGGAATGTAAATTGGTGCAGACGTTATGCAAAACAGTATGGAGGTTTCTCCAAAAACTAAAAATAGAGCTACCATATGATCCAGCAATCCCACTCCTGGGCATATACTCAGACAAAACTATAATTTGAAAAGATACATGCACCCCTATGTTCATAGCAGCACTATTTACAACAGCCAAGACATGGAAACAACCTAAATGTCCTTCAACAGAGGAGTGGATAAAGAAGATGTGTTACACATATACAATGGAATATTACTCAGCCATAAAAAGAATGAAATAATGCCATTTGCAGCAACATGGATGGACCTAGAGATTATCATACTAAGCGAAGTAAGTCAGAAAGAGAAAGACAAATACCTTATAATATCACTTATATATGGAATCTAAATATGACACAAATGAACATATCAACAAAACAGAAACAGACTCACAGACATAGAGAACACATGCGTGGTTGTCAAGGAGGAGGGGAGTGGGGGAGGGATGGATTGGGAGTTTGGGATTAGCAGATGGAAACTATTATATATAGAATGGATAAACAAGGTCCTACTGTATAGCACAGAGAACTATATTCAATATCCTGTGATAAAACATAATGGAAAAGAATATATATATAGTATGTATAACTGAATCACTTTGCTGCACAGCAAAAATTAACACATTGTAAATCAACTATACATCAATTTAAAAAAAGCAAGTATACATATACCCAAGTGCACACACACACAAACAAATATGTATGTATACTTGATTTGCATAAAATAGGTAGGAATATATAAAAGTGCTAATTACATCTGAAATGAGCTTGGTTTTCATGGCACAATGGGATGAAGGACAGCCTTTTTACTATACACCTTCTTGGAACCTTTTGAGTTTTATACCATATTCATGTTATCCAC
Source organism: Mesoplodon densirostris (assembly GCF_025265405.1). Lineage (NCBI taxonomy): Eukaryota > Metazoa > Chordata > Mammalia > Artiodactyla > Ziphiidae > Mesoplodon > Mesoplodon densirostris. The sequence goes on along the minus strand of NC_082666.1, from coordinate 87,773,084 downwards.
TTTAAAAATTTTAAAGTAATATTTAAAATTCATAATACATTTTTGAAACTATTGAAACACTTTAAACAGGTGAGTTTTAAAAATATAAGTAACCCAGTATTGACTGAGAATAAAAACTTTTGGAATTTTAAAACCATAGTATTAAATGTTAGAAAATAAAAGTAATAAGACTGTGAGGGTGAATTCATGAGGAAGCTGAAAAATATTGAAGTGGACTTAAGAAGAAAAATGTGGTTTGTTTAATTCTGTCTTGGTTAAAATATTAAGAATGATTGCTAAAAATTTTCAGGCAGTTGGTAAAAGAAAGTAAATAGAATGTATACCTTCCAAACTTGAGACAGAAAAAAATAGAAAATATTAGAATGTTGATTAAGAAAGAGAAAACAGGTAACAAAAATGTGGGACAGTGGGACTTCCTTGGTGGCCCAGTGGGTAGGACTCTGAGCTCCCAATGCAGGAAGCCAGGGTTCGATCCCTGGTCAGGGAACTAGATCCCACATGCATGCCATGACTAAGAGTCCACATACTACAACTAAAAGCTCCTGCATGCCTCGGCTAAAGATCCTGCATGCCTCAACTAAAGATCCTGCATGTCGCAATGAAGATCCCGAGTGCAGCCAAAATAAATAAATAATAAATCTTTTTAAAAAATGTGGGGCAGTAAATAAAAGTCAGAATATACAATAGAAAAAAAGTCCAAATATGTCACTAACCACAGTAAATGTAAATGCAGCTAATTCACTTAAATTCAGAGCTACTCAGCCCATCTCGCTTTCTCTAAGAAAAAAGCAAAAAGTAATTACAGTGCCCCTGCTATTAGAACCAATGTGGTTTTGGAGATTGTATCTTGTATTTAGTGAAATTCTTTGTGTGCAATATTTCCCCCCTAAATATGTGTGTTCTGCTGTTTTAAAATTTTATTTTCTTTCTTTTTTTTTTTTTTTTTGTCCTCAGCAGAAACCTAAAATGTACAGACAAAGGTCATGTGGCAGGTTACAATAATGACTCAGATTCCTGCCCTTCTCTGAATACATGTCCTTGCCATGTATCTGTGCAGAGCCCTCTGCTCTGGTGCTGGCCACATGACTGCCTTTGGCCAATGAAATATTAACAAACATGACACAAGCAGACTTGAGAAGTGCTTGTATAACAGGGTTTTCCTGCTCCTGCAGTCTGCCTTCACTGTAACAGCAAGCCTGCTTGAGGTTGAAAGACATGAGGACAGAGCCACATCACAGCAGTCATCCCAAGCAAGGCCATCTTGGTTCATCCAGAAGCCAGCCATCCCCCACAATATATGAACGATTCCCACAAGAGAAGCAAAATCAACCAATTAACCCACAGATCTGTGAACTAAATACATGCTTATTGTTTTAAGCCACTGAGTTTTAAGGTAGTTGGTTATGTAGCGTTATGGTGGTAAAAGATTCCTGGTGGAGTTGACAAGACTTTTTGGACTGGCTTTTTCAGTTAATGTAGAATAAGTGCAGTGGTGCAATGCCACGTGATAATGTTAAAAGGCCTCATACTTCAATGTAAACCAATGCTCTCCGGCAAGTCAGACACAACCCACTCACAAAGTCATTGAAAGACCATTTTACAAGAGTTCTCTCCACCATATAATCAAAATACTATTGACTCTTTAAAAGCACCAAAGGTCTAATAACCCTTGCTTGTCTATACTTCCTATTAGCATCAATTTATGTTCTTTCAACTCTTTCTTTTGAACTGCAGTGTAATTCTTCTCATTTGCCAGTCTTACCCGGCTTCTGTCAGTTGCCTTCTCTTTTCTGGCTCTCTTGCCTCTGTTTAACCTGCCACAGTCTCTTGTTTCCCCTCCCCCCTCCCCCCACCCCAGGCTTCAGGAAAAGGAAGATAACTTGGCATACGTGCCAAAGACTTCTGACAGTAATATATGAGCAGGGTGCTCCCCTGATGTCTTAGAATAAAACAGTACCCTCAAGAAGACAAACCCTCTGTCATTTGGTTTCCAGGGATACAAACATATCTAAAACTGCAGAGCTAAATACATTTTAAAGTAAGAAATTCTTTTTTTAAATGGAAGTGCAGAGCATGATCTAGAGGAAAGAACATGGGCTTTGGAGTCAGAAAATCCTGGGACTGAATCATGACAGCCATTTACCTCTAGCAAGTTATTTAGCTACTTGAGCATCCTTTTTTTTTTTTTCTGCAAGATGTGAGGATTATATGAGATAGAATAACTAAATTCCTAGCACAACTACATGTTTCTTCCCCCAAATTTCTCTGGCCTCACCAACAACTAAGATTTTTTTTAACCTCACTCCTAAATATCCCCCAAATCCTTCAGCAATTCTGCTCTTTCTCAGCCCCTCCAAACTGGTACTCTTTCTGAGCCACCACTCTTTCTGAGCAAAAGCCCTATGGTGACTGGGATCCAACTGCTAAAGATATAGAAAAGAGAAAGCTTTAAATAACATTTAAATTTTTTATTTGGATGCAATTTCAAATTGGAATCTTTTATTCTTCTTATATAAATAATGCTTCCACTGTTTATTAACAAAATGATATTTTAAATTCCACAGAACTTGCAGAACTCATCTGGAAGTTTACTCAGTAGAGCAATTGTGAAAACAGTGTTAGATGAAATTATGTGTCACAATAGGATATAATGAGTCAATTTTATTTATGGATCTATCAAATGATGACCATTTCCTGAAGCACCTTTGCATGCAACAGGTACTTGACAAAGTATAAAATTCACATCTTGGTTGCTGATAATAGCTTTTTTTCAGTTGTTGATTTCCCTGGATTACCATTCATTTAAATATCTTAATTTAAATTCCTAAATTTGTACCACATCCACCTTCACAGGCATTAAATTGTAGATGATGAAGTGTGCAACTCTTACTTTTACCCAATAAGGTCACTTGCTTGTTCTTACACTATTCTATAATAGGCCAACTACAAAAAGCAACAAAATCCTGCTAGACAAGGTACCAAGCACTTATCCTATGGCTCAGAGATAAAAATAGAAGCTACCATTTATTGAACGCTTCAAGTGTGCTAAGTAATTTGTGCATGTTATCTTATTTAATTCTAGTAAAGCTCTTCAGGATAAATATTTTTAGCCCCATCTTCTAGGCTAAATTCTCTATCAATGCTTAGAGAATAAGTAGTTTTCTCAAGTTAAAAACAGCCATTTTAATATATATTTGGATGTAATACTAATAAACCAACAACAAAATAACTATAACAACAACCACCCAGGTTCCTCTTTTGCTGCATCCATCTGAAAACAATGCCTCTACAAATTCCTCTCTCCCACTATATAGTGGGATCCTTTTATATCTTAGCCAATGCCAGATGTTGAACTTCTCCTCATATTTCTTCCTCTCAGGATTCACCTGCCACCTTGCCTTACTCATCTGACTTGCTACTTTTGCTTTTCAAGTGAACCACTTGTGCTGTTCTTGAAGGATTTTAGAGAAGGATATTTTCATGTCAATGACCAGGTGAAGAGCTGAATTTTAAAATGAAGATGGAGGGCTTTCCTGGTGATGCAGTGGTTGAGAGTCCGCCTGCCGATGCAGGGGACACGGGTTTGTGCCCCGGTACAGGAAGATCCCACATGCCATGGAGCGGCTGGGCCCATGAGCCATGGCTGCTGAGCCTGCGTGTCCGGAGCCTGTGCTCCGCAACGGGAGAGGCCACAACAGTGAGAGGCCTGCGTACCGCAAAAAAAAAAAAAAAAGAATAATAAAAAATGAAGATGGGGAGAAGTCAAAATGGGGGAGAGATTCTTCTCAACTTTTCAAAGTTGAAATACAACACAAATGTAAGGATAATGGGTTAAAAATCAGATTTGGGGATAAATTCAGTGAATAGGGGCTTGACTTGCCATCATGAGGCATATAAGTACATCATTCTCTGTTAGTTCTTTTGTCCTTGGCTGTAATAGTCAGGAAAGCTTCTAACAGTCCAATGTAACTAATCAAGGAATCATTTTAAAGTGTATTTTTGGTACGTAGAAGCTATTAAAAAGTGAAGAATAGTTTACTGTAGCCATTCTTGAATCATATATCAGGAAAGAGAAAAATGTGGGAAATCAGACTAGCTTTCTATGGAATTAATCTTAAATTCCTCAGAATTTGGACACCAGATTTTCATGTCTATAGGGAACAAAAGAAGATTAACATACAAAATGCTACCTTCATTTGCTGTCTGATGCTATATATTTTTTCTTTGACACTATGCAAAACTAAACAGAGCACACTGGGTTCTCAGGAATTATACAATGATGTTGACATCTTGCTCTTATCCAATAATTATGATCCAAGTAGGAAGCTGCCATCAGAATATAATTCCTGCAGAATGATGACAAACTAGATCTTAGTGAGAAAATACAATCTCCAGGCATCCCCCAAGTTGAAGACTTCTTCATTTATCCTGGGAAAGAACTATTTTTTTTAAGGAAATACATGTTTTCTTCTGTGTCACTCCTCTATTGGATTTCACTACCATTTTATTCTCAAACATGGCCTGAATCTCTACTTGAGATACTGCAACCTTGATATTGATATTGCATCCTTCTTGACTCCCTTCTCTTCATAGCCCTACTTTTTCATTTTCCCACCAGTTTTTCCAGGGAACACTTCTAATAAATCATTTTCACAGGAATCCTCATCTGAGCATCTGCTTTTGAGGCACCCAAACTGAGATAAGTATACAATAAAAATGTGAACGCTTCTGCTCATCAGGATAATCTAATTAGACCCTATGAAGCACCTATTCTGTTTTGGCACTATCAAGATGTATTATTACATAGTTAACAGTTAATGTTCTCTACATTGACATTTTTCTGGAGCTGATATCTCTGGGGTATCTCTCATTTGCTCATTTCAACTTTAGGTTATAAGATTACAATCTTATACAATTTAGTGCCCCAAAGAACTTTTCAGACTATCTAACTAGTCCCAGCCTTTTATAGACACTTTAAGAGAAATTAAACAGCTTAGCCATAATTGTACAACTGGCTAGAGGTAAAAGCTGGATTGAGGAGCTTCTTCAGTGCTTTTTCTAGCCAGTACACAGTGGTGTCTTTGTGCTACAATATGAATACTTTTTTTCCTTTATCTGCCTTTAGTAGACACACAAAACAGCTGGTCACCATCTTTCTTATTTGGATAAAAAGTGCAAGAATGGACTATTATAGAAATCACCTCCTTCCCTCCAGTCGAGTGGGTGATGACTCCACTTAAAGGAAGGAGCAATAGAGGGGAAAAGTGCAACGCTGCTGGCCTGCTTCCATATAGTCTGTGGATAATAGAGCTCTTTGATGTCTGGTACATTCATAACCACCAAACTCAGCTTTCCAGTCAACAGAAAAGCTATTTTACACTACTTTTGATGTGATGAAATAACTTAACTAGACATGGTTAATCACATAGCTGGTGATTATGCCATGCAAGGAAAAGCCATTAAAATAAGCCAAGTGCCTCTAAAAAGAACAAAGGAAAACTCCCTAGCAGGCATACACATAGCTGACTCAAGTGCTCTGACATGACTTGGTTTTTCAACATCCAGATTCATTCCCATTATTTTCATAACATGAAACATAAGCATCACTGCTTCCATAAGAATTCTGCACTACCTGCCTAACTTGCTTATTGCTTATTCTGTGAGGCAGTCATAATTTGTCTTTACTCTGTTCCAGACATATCTGGCTTTGATCACAGGGCCCGGCGGAACACCGACAGATTCTGGGACTAAAGCAGAGAAAGCTCTTTTGTAAAAATTTAATCCCACTTAGGTCATCTGTTTATTGCTTTGTCCAAAACATCTAGGTTTTCAGATGATTTGACCAGTATCACAAATGCAAATCCTATAATAAATCAGAGTACCTACAGGCTAGCAGCATCAAAGGAAAAATTGCTCTGGGGAAAACAGCCCTGACAAGTTGGTTTATTAGTTCAGCTGGTTTTAAAGGCCAGCCAAGGTCCTGTTTTCAACTAGATTGTTTATTATTTGCTCAGCTATTTCATGAAAATAAGCAAACTAGATCTATTTGAGCAGATTTCTTTCTATGAAAAGGAAATACTAATTTTTGTAAATCTAAAGGAAATGAAAGCTAATGAAATATGATATTTAATCCACATTCAAACATTTCCAAAAGCCTGGAAACTAAATGAATCAGTGGCCTTGAAATTAAGCTATTGATTGTAGTGTATGATTACAATTTTTTACTTAACCGTAGGCTAAATAAAACAATGAACTGTCTTTAAATAACCTAAGAAGTGTTTGGTGGACTACCTAATATTGGTTGAACATAGAGGGCACTGTTATATAAAAACCATCCAAGGATGAATCTAGATCTAACAACGTACAATTTTCAAAATTATGACTTCAAAGTAATTTTAGGACAAGTTAACCAGTGCTGTAAAAAGAACCTAGGCTTTGTGCTTAGATAATTAATCTTTTCAGGATTGAGTATGACAAATCACTGAAAAACTCGTTCAATACCAAAAAAGGTATTTTTCAATAATGGACAAATTTGTTAACTGTATTCAAAAATAAAATATCCACAGGTGATTGAAAGTTTAATTGCAGGTGTTTTTAGTGCCTATATCACTGTAAGAATGACAAGGAAACTAATTCTGTTCCTTAGTTTCCGCTTCAATAAAATGATGAGGCTCGTTCACTCAAAAATATTTATAGGGTTCCCATTATGTACCACAGGATTTAAAGTGGTGAGCTAGACAGACAAAGTCTTTGCATTCTTGGAATGTACACTCTGGTAAAGGGAAAACAGATAATAAAACATGTGAATAAATGTTAATAAGGTAATTTCAGATAGTGATAACCACACTCTGAAGCAAATACAGGAGATGACGTGACAGTGACTTGAGGAGGAAAGCATGATTTTAGTCAGGAATAATCTTAAGGGGTGATATTTGAGCTAAGATCTGATGGGGGAGTAAAAGCCTTGCTAAGAGATGATGTGGGTGAGGAGATGGAGGAAAGAATTCCAAAGAGCCAAACCAAACCAAAGGCCTTAGGCAGGCTTGAACTTGGTATATGACAGAACAGAAAGAAAGTCCACATGATAGCGCATGGTGAGTAAAGGAAAGTGTGAGAAGCTAGGTCAAGAGAAACTGGAAGAAACTAGATACATGGTATTTAGACCAGGGTATGGAATTTGGATTTGAGTCTAAATGTTTTGGGAAAGCATTAGAGGGTTCTGAGCAGGAGAGTGAGAGGGCATTTACATATTCTAAGGATACTCCTTGTGTTTGATTGTAGATTAGATCTCAGAGTAGTGAGAACAGAGGGAGTGAGACAAGTTAGGAGGATAATAGTTATCCAGGAGTGAGATTAGATGGTTTGGATTAGCGCAGTTAGACAAGATTAGAAATTCTCAATTTCTTGTGCAGTGGATCATTTTGCCCGTCTGTGGACACCTCTCAAATTTAATATTTTTAAATGTATAAAATACAATGTAGAGAATTAAGAAGGAAAACTAGTATATTAAAATACAGTTATCAAAATACTTTTGAAATATATGATGAATACATTAAATAACAAAATTTAGTGTAAATAGTATTTTGAAATATCTGCACAAATCTTAATATGATATGAAAATATCTGAGATAATATTGATGACAAACTCCTAAATATCTAACAGAATCAACCTAAAGAGAATCAGTTCTTGTAAATCTACTGTTAACCATTTCAATGAGCAATTTTAGTATCACAAAATTTGAAGGAAGTAGTGATTAAAGATATAAGTTAGCTAATATGGCTAGTGTAATAGGACTTAGGCATTAAAAGGTAAATTTCTGTGACAGATGTCATAAAGAGCCACAGGCGTTTACCAGGAAGATGCAGTCAAAAGTGTTTAGGTGTGATGTGGACTTTTAACGTTCACTTGCATTTTGGAAACCGATAGGACTGGGTTAATGTGGAGAGCACTTCAATTTTTACTTCTTGGCCAAAATCAACAGGTATTCCCTCATCAAGGAAGTGAGCCCAGAACCCAAGCCAAGACTGTTAAGAAGCAAGTAGTCTTATCAATCTGGATAAGAACCCTATTAATTTCTGCAGGAATGTGAGGCAAGAGGACAGGTATTACAAAGAGTTAATATAGTTGTATTTATTATGTAAAGAATTTGAGAGAATTCATGGCAAGGAAGCTTGGCTGTATAAATGTCATCTATGATAACATATATAGGATAAAATATTAGGGTAAGACTAAAATGGCATAACTGAACCATGATCTTTGAGTACAGTTATATATTAATCCAATTTCTCATTCTACCAGGCTAACATCTTGGGCCAGTTACTTAAAATGGCTCAGTTTTCTAATCTATGAACGTAGCCATGAAAGCAGTGACTAACCAGATCCCCATAAGGAACAATGGGATAATCCATGTGAGACAGTTTCTTGCAATTGAGTAGGCGATTTGAGTTTTTATCTTATCAAAATAAGTGCTGCTATTTGTCAATGTGGACTAATAAAGATTAGAGTTAATTCTTAACTTTCAGGTATTATAACATAATAGGATATTCTGGATAAGATTCCATTTTTCCTTGGTTTGGATCTTTCATAGTTTTAGTTCCTCTTTCTCACACCATTGTCGTTCTGCTTTCTTCTTTCCCTTCTTGATGTTTCCTTTCCTGTTCTTCATACTGGTCTATCTTATACCAGTCATGCCTTAACCCTCCTTCCCCTCCTTTACTGTTGATATTTTTTCTTCCTCCTGCTGCCCTTTCTCTTGCCTGCTCATCACTGCTCTCCTACTCCTCTTCAGCTCAGCTTCAATGCTGATTTGCCCTGTGACCCTACAGGATGGAGTGTGCTTAGTTGTATGCTTTTCTTTCCAATCAATCCCAGAACACTTTGATTTTACAGAGACCTGCCCAACCAGGAAATTTCTTTGAACTCAGTGCCTTTGGCTTTTCAAAAGCTCTTCTTAACTTCTGCCTAGAATTCCATTTGTTGAAAGGTGCCAGTTGTATAGGAGCCAAATATTTGAGGTCTTGTTATGTAATCAGAAACTTGGATATTTTAAATCAGGGAATTTTAGCAGTGCTCTAGTGCTTAAATGAGTCTTAATGAATGCATCTTCAAGACTTAAAGCAAAAAAACAAAACTTTCATATGAAAAAGTTAACAACAAACTATGGCAAATATGAAATGGATGTTTATAGATGTTCATATTAAATTGCTTCTTATCAGAGAAATGTAAACAATTTTCTTAGCTCTGCAAAATTCCACTGTAGCCCCTTCCCTCAAATTGTAAAGTAAAGCAGTTTAATGATTTTATAAAATCCATCCTTACCATTCTCATGTGTTTATTTAAACTGGATTATAATTAAAATGGAGAAGTGGTGGTATAAAGGAGATTAGAAGATTACAACAAGCAAAAATATAGAAAAGCTATATAATAGCAAGTCTTAAAAAGGAATATTGAAGTAATTAGTAACATTGACTCAGAAAAGTTAATAATAGATTTGCATGTTACATTAGTCAAGATTTTTTTAATTTGCAAACTAGAGAAAATGTAACTCAATTGTTATTAATTCTCTCTCCTAATTATACGTAAAGAGCTGATCTAAAGATTTTATCTGGAGAAGGATTTTTTAAAAAATCTGATTGAACCCCCTACATAACCACAATATGAAATGATTTGTGACTGCACTGTTACCACACTGATTGCCAATGTGAAAAACAGTGGGATGGTGCTTAATGAAATGTAGGTGGAGATTCTCTGGATCACCTTTCTTTACTGAAAAAAGGATGGGGGTGGTGGTGGGGGAAGGAAGCAAATTACATTTTTAATGTGTGTGGAAATTTCTCAAGGAAGGAAGAAAGGAAGCGGTGGGGGGGGGGAGCCAGACAGGCAAGAAAAGACAAGATTTTCCTCTCCCTTTCACTGACAGTTGAACCTAAAAGATACCCTAATAAGATTCAGTCTTTGGAATGTACTTGCTAAAATTGTACTGAGTTTGGTTATGTCTGAGGTCTGGACTCTATTGCTCCTAGAGAAGGAAGAATGAATATGTGTGGTATTTGTGAGTCACACCCTTTGGGAAAGTTCTGATAAGCTGAAAACTGTCCTTTGCAAATCACCCCATCTTTGGCATTGGCTGGAACCTGAAATTCCATGTGTTAAAAGTTACCCTTTTATTTAAAGCTGTTGCTCCTTTGTAAAACATAACTTCTCCTATGATGGAAATCACTTACACCGTTTCAGTCACTTATAATGATTGCAAGAAAGAAAAGAATGGCTCCAGAAGAGAGGGTGTTACCAAAAGAATAAATATTGGAAAAGTAAAAAAAGGTATTCATAACAAACTTCACCCCCCCCTTTTTTTTTCACAATTTGCCCATGGGCTAGATCTATTGAATCCATATCATATTGTGCTAAGATCTATATTCCTGCATTTTTTTTTACTGAATAAATATCTATTGAGATATTTGATATCTATTGAGTTTTTACTATATGCAAGCAATTGTTCTAAGGTCTGGTGATACCAAGCACACACACACACCTACATACATACATACATACAAACTCACTGAGCCACGGTGTTCATTCATCCAACCTTCTTTCAGTAAGTAGTTATGGAGTTTCTAATATGTTCCCAGTACTGATCTGGGTGCTAAGAATACTGAGATGAATAGTAGAGAAAATTTCTCTTCTTTCATGGAGTTTATTTTCTCTTGGGGGTGAGAGAAATAAGGAAAAAATGTCATAGTGTTGTCATATAAAAAATGGGATTTAAGATCAGGAAATAACTGAAGGAGAGTGGGCATTTCAGATGTAAACTGAATGAAAAAAACAGCCAATCACAGAAATCTGGAGATAGAGCATTCCAGCTAGAGCTTAAAAACTCAGAGACAGAAGAAGTCTAGTATATTGAAATAAGGGCTACCTATGCTATAAGGATTCATTAGAGTGAGCTGGAGGCACATGGTATGAGTTCAGTGTAGTGAGGTAGGCGGTAGCCCAAGGACAAAGGGAATGGGTTGTGGGACGACATTTGAGGGTTTTTTTTGTTGTTGTTGTTGTTGTTGTTTTTGTGGTACATGGGCCTCTCACTGTTGTGGCCTCTCCCATTGCGGAGCACAGGCTCTGGATGCGCAGGCTCAGCGGCCATGGCTCACAGGCCCAGCCGCTCTGCGGCATGTGGGATCCTCCCAGACCGGGGCATGAACCCGTGTCCCCTGCATAGGCAGGCGGACTCTCAACCACTGCACCACCAGGGAGGCCCTGACATTTGAGTTTTAAGTGTGCTGAGAAACCACTGTAGAGGTTTTAAGCAGAAAAGTGACAAGATAAAATATGTGCTTTCAAATTTTTATTCTGCCTGAAAAATAAACTATGCTACTGCTCACCAAATGCCCAAAAGGTCATTGCCAGTTTCACTTCTGTTTAAGTGTAGAAAGCCACAAGTGAACATCGCTGTCACCCTAAAAACAAGAAAATCGATAATCTACAAAATCATAACTTTCTTGAATCCATCAGAGATCTGAGGTTGCCAAAGAATAAAGCAAAGAGAATTCCAAGGAGTTACAAACACCTCTGAAGAGAGATGAGACCCATGGACTGTTTTACCTTTGGCAGAGTATGGAAGAGATGACTGCCACAGAAATTAATAAATAACCAGCTAAAATTGTAATACAACACAAAAGGCTGAATGTAGGCTAGCACATCAGTTTAGCATACCTGAGAGCTCCAAACACAATGGAAGTTCTTATTTATATTTTCTTCATGGGCCTCCACCAGGTGATCATAAGAAAAATGGGTGTAGGAGAACAGAGTGAGCTCCCTTTAGTGGCACACATATGAAAGAGGTGATTGCCTGCCACTGACGGACAAGCACACAACACTTATTCCCTGGACCCTGTCTTCATGCCATTGAGAAGGGGGCAGCAAAATCTTCCTGCACCTAGGACTGCTGGGGAGGGGTACAAGCCAAGCCACTAGAGGAAGGGTAGGAAACCGTCCTTTCCGCTTGAGCAACGAGGCAAAGATTCACTGCCTCTGTGGGAAGGGTAGATACAAAAGCTGTTTGCCCCCTTGGGAAAGGGCAGGGGAAATCCTCCCCAGGCTCAGAATCCTGACTATAAAGCAGAGCCTTCTATTGCTGAGGCAGCAGCAGAAAACTCTTTCCTTCCTGAGACCTGTCAGAGATAGGTGACGTTATTTAACTGTCATAGGAGGAATAGGCAGATATGGTGAAGAGATACCATTTCCTAAGCTCAGACACAAAGACTCTGCTTCAAACTAAATCTGGGGCTTCCCTGGTGGTGCGGTGGTTAAGAATACGCCTGCCAATACAGGGGACATGGGTTCGAGCCCTGCTCCAGGAAGCTCCCACATGCCGTGGAGCAACTAAGTCCCTGTGCCACAGCTACTGAGCCTGCACTCTAGAGCCTGCAAGTCACAGCTACTGAGCCCACATACCACAGCTACTGAAGCCCATGCACCTAGAGCCTGTGCCCCTCAACAAGCGAAGCCGCTGCAATGAGAAGCCCATGCACCGCAATGAAGAGTAGCCCCTGCTCACCACAACTAGAGAAAGCCCGCGCGCAGCAACGAAGACCCAACGCAGCCAAAAATAAAAATAAATAAATTTAAAAAAGAAAACCTAAATCTGGACCAGGAGAATAGAGAGATGCATTGCTCCAATCACAAGCTTATCAGGGCTACCAAGCAATAACAACACAAACAAGTGTTTGTTGAAGAGGTGCCAGTAATTAGGAAGCTAGAGAAGCCCCTCAGTGTTGTTCAGGTATCTAGGATCTACTGAAAACTGTAAATGGAACAGAGGAAAAAGAAACACCTCTAGCACCCTGAGTCCCACACTAAGCACAAGATGATAGAAACCTATTATGGGAAGAATTTTAAGTTTATGGTGCATTGAAGGTAAAAGTAGTAACCACAAAATCTATAGCTAGCTAAACTACCGAATAGATTGGCTCAAGCTTCCACACTAGCAGTCTGACAGAGAAAGAGACATGTCCACTTCCAGGCATAAATATGATCTATTTCACTTTCAGCTGATTTCCATAAACATGATGTTTAACATTTAAGTGAAACTAGGAGACATTAAAAAAAAAAAAAAAAGCTAGGGGAAAAATAAAGATCCATTCTCAAAAGAAAAATCAGGACTTCCCTGGTGACACAGTGGTTAAGAGTATGCCTGCCAATGCAGGGGACACAGGTTCGAGCCCTGGTCTGGGAAGATCCCACATGCTGTGGAGCAACTAGGCCTGTGTGCCACAATTACTGAGCCTGCACTCTAGAGCCCGCGAGCCACAACTACTGAGCCTGCATGCCACAACTACTGAAGCCCGTGCGCCTAGAGCCCATGCTCTGCAATAAGAAAAGCCACAGCAATGAGAAGCCCATGCACCTCAATGAAGAGTAGCCCCCGCTTGCCGCAACTAGAGAAAAGCCCATGAGCAGCAAAGACCCAATGCAGCCAAAAATAAATAAATTAATTAAAACACACACACACAGAAGAGCTATGAAAAAAAAAAAAGAAAAAGCAATTAACAGAAGCAGAATCAGGAATGACTCACCTTAAAATAACTATAAGTAATATATTAAAGAGTCTAATGAAAAAGATGGATCTCATGCAGAACAAATGGGGAATTTCAGCAGAGATGGATACTACAAAAAATGTCAAATATGAAAGTGTGAAATTTTAAAAATCTAACTAGGTATCAAAAATTCCTTTGATAGCCTTATCAACAAACTGTGTGCAGTGGACAGAAACAATGGACTTGGACTTGAAGAGAGATAAAGAGAAATTACCCAAAATGAAACAAAAAAGGAAAAATGAAAAACAGTGTGCCAGAGTTATGGGACAATATCAAAGAGTTTAATGTATAAGTAAGTCAAGTTCCAGAAGAAAAAACTCAGGAGACTGGAGGAAATCTGAAGAAATTTAGGCTAAGAATTTCCTAAAACTAATGAAATACTACAAAACACACATCCAAAAAGGTCAGAGAACAGCAAGCAGGATAAATACAAATGGAAAAAATATATACACAAGTAAAGAAAAATGTAAGCACATCAGAGTTAAACTTTGGAAAGCCAAATATAAGGGAAAATCTTGAAGAATAGCATACACACACATACACACACAGGGAAGAAAGATAAGAAGTACAGAAGACTTCTCATTAATTACATCAGCCAGATGAAGTACATCTTTAAACTACTGACAAGACTACAACAAAACTATCAACTCAGAATTTTATGCCCAGCAAAATGTTTTATACAAAGGAAGGCAAAGTGAAGACTCCTTCAGACAGAGAAAAGCTGAAAAAGTTCATTGCTAGCAGATCTGAATTACAAAAATATATTAAAGGAAGTTTTTAGGCAGAAAGAGTATAATACAAATAGAAATTCTGACCTATAAAGAAGAGTACCAGAAATAGTAAAATGCAAGTAAATATAAAAGATATCTTTTTTCTTATTTTTAAATAGGCAAATATAAAAGATAACTGAGTGTTTAATGAAAATAGTAACAAAATATTGTGGGGTTTATAACATAGGGAGAAGTGAAATGCACACTCAAAGCAAAAAGAACAGGAAGGAGGAAAAGGATTTACAATTTTTACTGCAAAGTTCTTGTACTGTGAAGTGGTAAAATACTATCTGAAGTTAGACTTTTACAAATTATTTATATTAATTATTTATTTCATCAATTATTTATATTATTTATTTATAAATGATAAAAATATTATTTATTTTATTTATAAATGATAAAAATATTATTCATATTATTTATTTATAAATAAACTTAAGAACAAACACACACATACATAATGAACCTGTGAATGTCACCTTATGTAGCAAAAGGGACTTTGGGGCCTTCCCTGGTGGCGCAGTGGTTGAGAGTCCGCCTGCCGATGCAGGGGACACGGGTTCGTGCCCCAGTCTGGGAGGATCCCGCATGCCACGGAGCGGCTGGGCCCGTGAGCCATGGCCGCTGAGCCTGCGCATCCGGAGCCTGTGCTCCGCAACGGGAGAGGCCACAACAGTGAGAGGCCCGTGTACCGCAAAAAAAAAAAAAAAAAGGGACTTTGAAGATGTCAGTAAGTTTAAAATAAAAGGATAGAAGAAGATGTACAATGAAAATAGTAATCAATAGAAAGATGAAATGGCTATAGTAATGCTAAACAAAGTAGTCTTAAAAACAAAGAGTTTTAGTAGTTCTAAAAAAACTTTCACAAAATAGAAAAGAAGATAGCATTTCCAAACTCATTCTATGAGGCCAGTATTACTGATAACAAACCACACACACACAAAAAGAATATATAGAAGGAAAAAAACTGTAAACCAATATCTATCCATCATAAACACAAAAATTCTTACCAAAATATTCAATGAGTAAAAACATAACTTATCATGACCAAGTTAGAGCTACCATAAGAATGTACAGTTGGTTTACATAAAAAGTCAATCAATGTAATTCACCATATCAACAGAGTAAAAAAGAAAAACTTTATGATCTTTTCAATAGATGCAAAAAAATCTTTTGATAAAACCCAATCTCCATTCATAATAAAAAAAATCTTCATAAAACTGTAAGTTAAAGAGAACTTTCTCAATCTGATAAATGGCATCTGTAAAATATCTACACCTGCCATCATACTTAATGGTGAAAGATTGAATGCTTTTCCTATAAAATCAGAAAAAAGCAAGAATGGCAGCTTTCACTACTTCTATTTAACATTGTACTGTGCAATAAGAAAGGAAAATATTAAAGTTATGCAGTTTGGAAAAAAAGAAAACTGTCTTAATTGAGACAACATGATTATCTATACTGAAAATGCTAAAAAAAATACCAGAATTAATAAATGGGTTTAGCCAGTTCTCAAAATACAAGGTCAATATAAAAATTGTACTTTTATATACTAGTAATGAACAATTGGAAATTGAAATTAAAATTTAAATACTACTTACAATATCATCAAAAAATAGAATACTTAGAGATAAAGCTAACAAAATATGTGCAAGATATATATATATATACTAAAAGTACAAACCACTGATGAGAGAAATTAAAGAAGACCTAAATAAATGGGAACATAAACCATGTTCATGGATTCAAAACCTCAATACTATTCACATATCAATTCTTCCCTAAATTCAAGACAATTTCAATCAAAACTCCTACAGGCTTTTTGTAGAACCAGTTGATCTACTTCTAAAATTTTTATGAAAAAGTGAAAGAACTGGGAGGGTCAAAGCAATTTTTAAGTAGAAAAATAAACGTGGAAGACTCACACTACCTAATTTCAAGGCTAAGTATCAAAAGCTACAGTAATCAACATAGTATGGTACTGGCATGATGGTAGACATAGAGTTCATTTTAACAGAATAGAGTCCAGAAATACACCCACACTTATTTAGTTAATAAATTTCTTAACAAAGTTTTCAAAGTAATTCAATAGAGAAAAAGTAGTATTCCAACAAACAGTGCAGAAGCAATCAGATGTCCACAAACAACAATAACAAAAAATAAACTTCAACTTGTACCATATGTGAAACTCAACTTGAAATGGATCCTAGACCTGAATGTCTAAAATGACAAAACTTATGGTTAGAAAACACAGGAGAATTGTTTTCACTCTTGGGATAGGCAAAGATTGTTTTTATACAGGACAAAATATGCAAATTATAAAAGAAAAAACTGATATATTAGCCTGTATAAAAATTAAAGATGCCTGCTCTTTAAAAGATCTTGTTTAAAAGACCTTGTTTAAAAAGTTGAAAGATAGCTAGAGATTGGGAGAAAATATCTGCAAAACACATACCTGATAAAGAACTTATATCCAGAATATATATATATAAAATGCTTACAACTCAACAATGAGAAGAAAAACAACCCAATATACAAGTGGGCAAAATTTTGAGCAAACACTCATCCAAGAGAAGAGATATGGTTGGGAAATATGCACGTGATAGGACATTCTGCATCCTTAGTTGTTAGGAAAATGCAAATTAAATAAAAAATACCACAACACACCAACTAGACTGACTAAAGTAATAGTAACAACAGCAATAATAATAATAATAATACTGCAATACAAAATACCAGCCAAGAATATGAAAGAGCTACAACTCTCAAACATTGCTAGTTGGAATGCTACAGACATTTTGTAAAACAGTTCAGCACTTCTATATAAAGTTAAATTCACACTTTACCATATGACCCAGCAATCCTATTCTTTGGTATTTATTCAAGAGAAATGAAAACATATGCCCCCTTATGTGAATGCTTCATGGTAGATTTGAGAATTACAGTAAGTCCCCTACATAAGAACCTTCAAGTTGCGAACTTTCAAAAGATGCGAACCTGAGTTCTCATGTCCAATCATGTAAGTTAGTTCAAGTGTCTGGCGTACATTGTCATGTGCTTGCATCCTCTACAAGTGGTTGTGCTTTTGTGTACTTTACTGTACAGTACTGTATAGAGTACAGTAGTACAGGATCTTTATTTCAAGCCCAGGATGTCTGGAAGCAAGTGTAAAAGCAGCGGTGATGTAGCTGGTACTGCTAAGTGCCAAGCAATAACGATGGAAGCAGAAGTGAGAATAATTGAGAGAGTGGAGCGAGGTGAAAAGATGGTAGATGTTTCTCGTTCTTTTTTTTTTTTTTTTTTTTTGCAGTACGTGGGCCTCTCACTGTTGTGGCCTCTCCCATTGCGGAGCACAGGCTCCGGACGCGCAGGCTCAGCGGCCATGGCTCACGAGCTTAGCCACTCCACGGCATGTGGGATCTTCCCGGACCGGGGCACGAACCCGTGTCCCCTGCATAAGCAGGCAGACTCTCAACCACTGCGCCACCAGGGAAGCCCGTTTCTCGTTCTTATAACATTGAACTTCTTGCTGTGCAACATGAGGAGCTTACTAATGAAAACCTGATGACATTGGAGGCCCAAAGAAAGGACAAAGAGAGACAAGAGGAAAAAGAAGTAACTGAAGAACCGAAGAGATTCATGATGCAGGAAATGGCAAGGTGGTTCTCTTTATTTGAGGAGGCACTGTTAGTCTTTGAGGCACAGGACCTGAATGTAGAACGGTACAGGAAGGTTGCAGCAGCCATTCAGAACGCAATCCAGTGCTACCATGTCATCTATGACGAGAAGAAAAGAGCTACTACCCAGACATCACTGGATCGTTTTTTCAAGAGGGGAGATAGAATTGAATCCAGCAAGGAGCAGAACCTGTGCCATCGATGTCAGGCGTGAGTGAAACTGCAGCTTGCTCTCCATCTCCTATTGTTGACGATCCTTCAGCTCTGCCATCTCCCACCTCCTCTCCCTCCTCCAGTCAGTAACTCTTCTTGCCTGTTCACTCGATGCCAGCCCCTGTATGCCAGCTGTTGTACTGCACTACTGTACTTAGCAAGGTACTGTACTATAAGATTTAAAATGGGTTTTTTTGTATTTGTTTCTTATGTATTATTTGTGTGAAAAGTATTATAAACCTATAGTACACTACAGTACTATATAGCCGATTGTGTGAGTTGGGTACCTAGGCTAACTTTGTTGCACTTACGAGCAAATTGTACTTACAAACGCACTCTAGGAATGGAAATCGTTCGTATGTAGGGGACTTCCTGTATTGCCTTGCAGAATTCTTTATTTGTATCCGTTTTACCACAAATTCAGCGGTTTTAAACAATACCCATTTATTTCCTCACAGTTTGTAGGCCAGAAGTCTGGGTTCTCTGTTCAGAGTCTCAACCAGGTCAAATCAAGGTACTAACTGGGCTGGGCTCTTAACTGAAGGTTCTGGAGTAAAATTTGCTTCCAGGTTTATTCAGGTTGTTGGCAGAATCCAGTTCCTTATGATTGCAGGTTTGAATTCCCAGTTCTCTTCATAGCTGTCAGGTGGCTGCTCTCTGCTCACAGAGGCCTCCCACCTTCCTTCTCACGTGACCCCCTCTGCATTCAAAGCCATCAGTGGTGCATGCAGTCCACCTATGAGAGATTCTCTGCATTTCCCTTCTGCTACCAGCATGACAAAATGTTCTACTTTCAAAGGGCTCATGTGATCAGATTAGGCACATGGGTAATCTGCCTATTATCTTATTATCCCTATTGTCAACTGTGCCATATAACATAATATAATCACAGGCATGATATTTCATCATACTCACAGGTTCTATTCACACCCAAAAGGGAGGCAATTACTTAAGGGTGAGGGTCATTGGGGTCATTCTTAGAATTCTGCCTACTAATATTCAAGAAGCAACAACTCTGTTAGGATACTTGTTAAGGAGCATTAATCTGACTTACATAACTAATTTTTTGCTTATCTTTGTGATGTTTTAATTCTGTACACACAGAGCTATGGGGGCAAGATGTCTAGAATGATCCAGTGGTACGCTGTAACTGTGGGAGTTCAGTATCATATTAATGGCAAGATTTGCTTTCCAGGTTTTATTCCCCAAACATTTTTGAATGGATTTATAGTAAGTGATAATTTCTACCTGAGAAGTACTGGCCATAATTTCTTTAGAAATGGAAGGAAGGAAGGAAACAAAGCCATGAACCCAAGTACTCAAGAAGTGGTTTAGGAAGAAAGTAAGTCTTGAGTTGAATCACCAGGAGTACATCTAACTTGGAAATGTGATGAGGAGGGGGAAGCAGATGATATCAACTGCCACAACATAATCGAGTATTCAATTTAATGTCCTATCCTCTCAGGTAGATCAATTCAGCATAGCGCGGTAAGTGATTTACATAAATGACAGTAAACGTACACAGTGTGAAGCAAATATATATGCCTGGAGGAATCGGAAAAGTCTTTAATGTGGAAAAATCATTTCAACTAGATTTTCAAGAAAGAAGCAATGTAATTTCATTGTGATATGTTTAATTTTCTGTATTCTAGGAATATACTCTACAGAGACTGTTAAGAATTTGGGCATTGATGATGCTCACCATATATTATGTTTAGAATTATTGATAACACTAATGGATGCAGAAGTGAGGCAAAATGGGGAAATAGTTATCATTGTATTCAACAAAAATGCGGAAGAAGCAGTGTCTATCAAAGAATCATCTATACATGTGCCAAAAGACTTCAAAACTAACTCAATTTCTTAAAGAAAAATAGGTTAGAATTCTCAAATAAAAAGGATGATATCCCAAGGAAAGTAATGACACTCTACAAAGTTTGACAAAAGTGAGATGAGATAGGTAACAGCCTGGCAACAGCAGAAGATGGTAGAACTACCATAAAAACACATCAAACTGGATCCATTTAGCAGAGGGGCAAAGCTCAGTTTTGCAGTTCCATACATACAATTATCCTTATAATTCTGAATTATAAAAATTTCATATCTTTATTTAAGAAAAAGTATATTTGCAAACAAAAAGAAAATTTAAAGCTTTGTTATACAAAAGGATGATGAAATTTAATTTAATTATATTCACCAATACTTCTAGATGGAGATCATTCCTAACTTTTGTTAGAAAGCCTAAAATATAAGAGAGCTGATGGGTATATGCTATTTTGATGGGAAAGTGCATATTCCAGGCACACATTTGTGGGAAAGATAATACAACATTGGGAAAAGTAAAAACTTTAAAAATTAAAGTGTTCTTCAATAAATGCTGGAGAGGGTGTGGAGAAAAGGGAACCCTCTTGCACTGCTGGTGGGAATGTGAATTGGTACAGCCGCTATGGAGAACAGTATGGAGGTTCCTTAAAAAACTAAAAATAGAACTACCATATGACCCAGCAATCCCACTACTAGGCATATACCCTGAGAAAACCATAATTCAAAAAGAGACATGTACCAAAATGTTCATTGCAGCTCTATTCACAATAGCCCAGAGGTGGAAACAACCTAAGTGTCCATCATCGGATGAATGGATAAAGAAGATGTGGCACATATATACAATGGAATATTACACAGTCATAAAAAGAAACGAAACTGAGCTATTTGTAATGAGGTGGATGGACCTAGAGTCTGTCATACAGAGTGAGGTAAGTCAGAAAGAGAAAGACAAATACCGTATGCTAACACATATATATGGAATTTAAGGGAAAAAAATGTCATGAAGAACCCAGGGGTGAAATGGGAATAAAGACACAGACCTACTGAGAGTGGACTTGGGGATGTGGGGAGGGGGAAGGGTAAGCTGTGACAAAGTGAAAGAGAGGCATGGACATATATACAGTACCAAACGTAAGGTAGATAGATAGTGGGAAGCAGCCACATAGCACAAGGAGATCAGCTCGGTGCTTTGTGACCGCCTGGAGGGGTGGGATGGGGAGGGTGGGAGGGAGGGAGATGCAAGAGGGAAGGGATGTGGGAACAGATATATATGTATGACTGATTCACTTTGTTATAAAGCAGAAACTAATTTAAAAAAAATAATAAAACGCAAAAAAAAAAGTGTTCTTGATAGGTAGAACTGCTGGAAACTATACAGTCCACAAATTTTTGTGGAATTGTTATATGACAAAGGAATGCTTTAGTTAGTTCATGTTAGTTCATCTTAGGGGTAAGGAAATATTTGTGAGGAAATATTTATTTTTTAACATCTTTATTGGAGTATGATTGCTTTACAATGGTGTGTTAGTTTCTGCTTTACAACAAAGTGAATCAGCTATACATATACATAAAGGTAATATTTTATTGTGGTTTTGATTTGCATTTTCCTGTTGATTTGTGATACTGATGTTGAACATCTTTTCATATACTTGTTGGCCATTTGTATGTCTTGTTTGGAGAAATGTCTATTCAAGTCTTTTACCCATATTTTTCTATTTACATATTAAAACACACTTTGGAAGACCCTGGACACATCCTGGAAAGGAATAATATGTATATATAATTCTGGGTGGCATGCTATTAATTTGGATAATCCAATCTGCTTTCTATTCTCCTTGTCACCATAGTGCAGTGGGTTAGGATTGTGTTTATCTAAATGTAACAGAAAACCCTACTACAGTGGCTTAAAAAAGTAAAATGCTTAATTATATAATGCAAAAAGAAGACCAAGGGGCTCTGTAGATATCTTGGTTTAAATGAAGTCATCAATGACCCATACTCATCTTTTCCTTCTACTCAGTGGCTTTTGTCCTCATGGTGGCAGGATCCTGGACTCTGGATTTCTTTTTAATGAGTCTAATTCTTTCAGATGGATTACTCATAACATTTGAAGGTATATTACCTTTCAATCTGCCGTCTTAATTTTCTAGACCTTTGTAGAAATTCCTCTTATATTATTTGCCTGTATTTTATTATCTAGCCCTTTTTCTTCTGAAAATTACAAAGTTTCTAAAATGTCCTTTAGAAATATATTGTGTAGAAATGATAGATAGATTTTGATCAATTTATTATTGCTCTTGATGTAAATGCTATGATAAAATATTATAGTTGTATATTTGAATAATGCATAATACCAAATAATGTGTAATATATACACATACAATTTGTTGAGAACTTTTGATGTGGCAGCTTTCATCAAGTAACTGCTTGACATAGAATAATCCAGTTAACCTCAATTTAAACCTCAGATATAAATATTAGTAATATCTTCGTCTACAAAAGAAGAAATTGAGACTCAGAGAGGGCAAACACTTGACACAGCTAGTGAGTGGCTCATTTGAGATTTGAATTGGTAACCTGGCTCCAGAGTCATGTTCTTCTTAAACACCAGGCTATACTGCTTTGCTTCTACAAATCAAGTTTGTTTCCACATGACAGTGTTTGCCAAGTTGTATTATATGACTATTTTACACTCAACTACTCAGATTGTAGTCACTAAATCCCCAGATATTTTCTCATATAACATTTAAAAAATATATGTGTTTGTGGTGTGCGTATGTGTGTGTGTGTTATTAAGTCAATTTTATTACATACTAAGTGGTTCCGTAAAGGACCTTGAATGCACATGGGTCTAGGTTTTTGCCAAGTTTTACAATTATATTTTTTCTCTCTAATTAATCTAACCTCATTCATTTGAGTTTTGGTTCACTTTTGGCAGGATAAGTAAAGGTCTTGCTACAAAGAAAGTAGAAGTCAGATGAAGACTTTGATTACTGTTCACTCCCATAAAATGTACAGATGCGGCCTTAATGTATACTAGAAATTCCAGTTTTTGTAAACTAAAAAATTGGAGACCACCCCAGTAACCTTGTTAGGGGTAATTTCAACTGTCACAATACCAGTTAGACAGCTCTCAAGTCTGCACTGATCAGCTTTCAAAAGTTCAAACCCACGTATATACTAAAGTCCTTGGAAAAAGCTGTTGATATGTGGGCTTATATTTTCAGTGGAAATATATGTCCTCCTGCCACCATAAGGACAAAAGCCACAGAGTAGAAGGAAAAGATGAGCATGGGTCATTGATGACTTCATTTAAACCAAGATATCTAGATAGCCCCTTGGTGGAGAGAAGATAAAAAAAAAAAGAAAGTTTTAGTTCCTATAACTTATGCAAAGTATTCTATTTATAATTTTCATGAACGTGCTGGCCAGCCCATAAGTTGACAGCAATCTGACCAAAGAATAACAATAAACCCCATGCAAATTAATCATTCTTAAAAACCTGAAAAATGATCAATTTTAGTACTAGCTTTATTTGTAATCAAAAAGGAAATTAGATTATCCCTTAGCAGAAGAGGTTACAATTTGTTATAGACCATTGACAACCTTTAAAATACACAAACCTTTTGCCTAACAAAGACAGAATGTCTTGAGGAGAAATAAAATTACTCATTTCATTTTATGAACCAATGGATGTCATATCAGGATTAGACAACATTAAATATTGTATTTCTGCTCTTGACTGGTGAAGTAGCTATACTTGAGAACCCTGGATGAGTAATAAGAGATCTTTGCCTACTGGCATGCAACCAGAGTCAGAGCCCCTCACTTGGTGGCAAATGTTTAGGAAGGACATTCTGTTAAAAAAGACTAGATATTCAGCCATAAAAAGGAACGAAACTGGGTCATTTGTAGAGATGTGGATGGACCTAGAGACTGTCATACAGAGTGAAGTAAGTCAGAAAGAGAAAAACAAATATCGTACATTAACACATGTACATGGAATCTGAAATAATTGGTATAAATGATCTTATTTACAAAGCAGAAATAGAGACACAGATGTAGAAAACAAACGTATGGATACCAAGGGGGAAGGGGGGGTGGGATGAATTGGGAGACTGGGTTTGACATATATACACTATTGATACTACGTATAAAATAGATAACTAATGAAAACCTACTGTATAGCACAGGGAACTCTACTCAGCGCTCTATGTTGACCTAAATGGAAATCCAAAAAGAGGGGATGTATGTATATGTATAGCTGATTCACTTTGCTGTACAGCAGAAACTAAAACAACATTGTAAAGCAACTATACTCCAATAAAATTTTTTAAAAAGATTAGATATTCAATAAATACATAGAAACAAAAATTTCAAGTTGGAAAGAGTCTTATAGACTACCACAGAAATTTCCTTTTTCAAGAAAAAAAATCTTTTTTAAAAGTACATTGGTATATATTTCCCTACATGTAAGACATAGTCATGAGAGATTGCTCCAGTGGGACTTCTGACAGAGAGTTCCCTAAGGTCCACCTGATGAGAGCCCCTGTTTCCTGTTGTAGCTCCTACCTTATTAAGTGACATTGGAATATAATCTTAAATAGTAAGTCCACTATTTGATAGAAATAAGAAAATTGAGGCACAATGATGATGGTGTCAGTAAAAGGATTCAGATTTACTTTCTCCAACTCCTGGATGAGTGTTCCATCATTTGAAATGTTACATTGAAGGTTACTGCTTAAGGATAGATGTTAGTACAAAGTAATTCTAGGCCAAATGGAAAAGATCTTTGTATTACCTGTATTTTGGAATTATTGATGCTACTGTTCTGCTCCATTAGCAGGAAGAATTGCTATATGACTGCACTGAGTCATTCTGAAAGCTATTAGATTCAAGTGAATGCTAAATGCATTTTTGCTACAAGTAATAGGTTTATTTGGCACTGAAAGAATTAAAGTTCTGGGATCTTCAGAAATCATAAAACCAAAACAAGCATCCTCTTCACATGCCTGGGATAGCTTAAGAAAAGTATAAGTGGAGAGCCTGGATTCAGAGTAGATAGTTTTTTTAGGGATAATGAGATTAAGATTGTTGTTATTTTTTATTCCCAATTGTGAGAGGCCATCTGATTAGCAAGTGTCACAGGCAAGTGGCTAGTCTCTTCACTCATTACTCTCACTCCCTCCTGTTCATTAAAAATATGAAAGAAAATAATTTTATCTAGGTTGTGGCAATCCTATAATAATTTATGTAAGTTTGAAACCCACATACAACATTAAACCCAGCTAAAACAATGTAACTCTGTTAACATTTAAAAACTCAGTGACAACATGCTTCTCCCAGGTTTCATTAATTCTCCTTTTGCCGATATTTCTATGGAATCAAATTTCTTTTCATCTGGAAATGTTATTATACTTGAATGTTAGTCCAGATGAAAGGAGCTCTGGTGTCTCTAGTGGACTATTTCTTTTCTCTCTCTTGGGTTACCATCTTTTTTCTGCCCCTATTCACTTGGTCAAACTTTCATTTTCTCCAGATTTGGAATCTTGGTCTCAAAGCCATCACCCAGCTTTCTAGGGGTGACCTGAAGCCCTGCCAATCTTACCAAAAGCATGGAGAAGTCTTTACTTAGTTCAACCAAAAATGAATGAATTTAAATTCAAGGTGAAGTACAGAATATATGCAAATGCAGAGAAACAGATTAGTTCCTAAGGTGAAGGTCTCTGCTTCTATTTTAATCGAAGTCTGGCCTGAATGTGGAAGTGACAAATACAGTTTGGCAGCCACCTGATTTTATTTCTTTCCTTTTGAAATATATTCCTGTTACTGGCTATGGGGCCAAAGGGCCTTTATGATGGCATAACTTCTTCAGCAACTTAAAACGTTTTCTTTTCCTGTTTTAAAGTCTCTAATTCCTGGTGGGCTACCCATTCAGTACCAATTTCTCATATGATTATCTGCTTCAAATTGTTGGAACACTTAACAGAGGAGAGATGATTGACGTGCTCTGAGCCCACTGAATGGTCAGACCAGATCAGGTTGTCTGTCTCCATGGTCAGACCAGATCAGGTTGTCTGTCTCCATTCACTTCTTCAAGTTCTTTATGATAACTTTTTCCCTCATTTCCTCCAGAGACGGATTCTCAAAAATAGTGTGATTAAAGCTTTATTTATCCTCCCAAATTAATAAGATTTACCACTTGTTCATGTCAGTATCCCTGGACTTGGGGGCTGGGACAAGAAGAGCTGTCACTGAGACTTTCAGATGATTAAAAAAAATTCCCACTAAGTGAAAGAAAAATATTTCATCTTCTTCTCTCCAAAGCCACGATCCTATTAGTTCAATGATAATATTATTTTCAGATAAAGAGAGGTCAATTTCCTAGAAATATCCATAAATGGAAAACACTGAAGAAAGAAGGGTGTGCCATTGAGATTTTTCCTGTTAATGAATTTCATTGCTTTAGGACTAGGAATATTTTGGATGGACGTTTCAAATTTGTAAAGACTATCAGAAAACTCAAGTTTCTATACAGATTGAACAATGTCTCTATTTTGATTTGAATATCCTTGATAGAATTCACTTATTGTCTATTTTAAAAAATTCAATTTATTTAAACTAAAAAAACCCCACTGAAACAATTCACTCATTCCCTCCCCTCCCCAGACAAGCACCAATTTGTTCTTTGTATCTATGAACTTGGTTTACATATACCTACATATGTATCTTAATTCCACATATAGGAGTGCTCATATAGTATTTGTCTTTCTCTGTCTGACTTATTTGTATTTCTCTGTTTCATGTGTTATCTTTTAATAAGATTAGTGCAGCGGTCTGCCAAGTGTTTGGCTAGTCCCTGGTTTCCCCCTCCTCCAAACCATTCTCTATAGAGTAACCAGAGTGATCTTGCTAAAACAAGAATCTCATCAGGTGCCTCTCCTATTTAAATCATTAAATTACTCTTAGATGACTCAAATTGGGAGGCATATCTGGCTCTACCCTCTCCTTCCTCTTGCTTTTCATTCTGGGGCCTAGTCTTCTTCTACTTCCTCAATTACACCATGCTACTCTTCTCCAGGACTTTACATGGGCACTTCACTCTTCCTAGAATGATCTTATCCACCTACCTCTTCCAAATAACCCCTCAACCCCTACATAATTAAATCCTCACCATGCTTGTAAGTAAACACTTCTCCTCCTCTGCTCTCTGCCCACCTGGCCCAAGTGCACCACCACTCAGTTCCTCAGTGGAGCTACTGAGCAACTCTGTCCCTGGAACTCCACTGGGAGAGGAGAGGGGACAGGACACTATGCATGTGGAACTCCAAATTCAAACCACCACTCTTTGATTCTGAGGCAAAAGAAGAAATCTTTAAAGGTCAACATATGCCTGTAAATTACTGATAAATACCTGTGGTAGGAATCTATGAATATGCAGCAATGTTAATAGCACCAAGCATGGGAAATAGATGCATTAGCTAACCCTGCCTCAAAGGCAAATCTTCATCCTAAGGCAAGAAATTAGATATAACATTTACTGAAAATGAGCAC
Source organism: Mesoplodon densirostris (assembly GCF_025265405.1). Classification (NCBI taxonomy): domain Eukaryota; kingdom Metazoa; phylum Chordata; class Mammalia; order Artiodactyla; family Ziphiidae; genus Mesoplodon; species Mesoplodon densirostris. The sequence continues at coordinate 87,745,453 of NC_082666.1, read as the reverse complement.
ATTTTCTATATGATTTTTCTTTAAAAAATCCAGATGGATTTGGAATTGGAATTACAGATAATGCCACATAAGCATTCCTAACGTTGTCAGCTCCACTGGGATAAAGCGTCTCACCCCAACCCCTCAGACGGTCAATTAGGACTTAAATCCTCTTGAAAGTTCCCTTAAGACTCCATCATTACTTAATGTCAATTGTTCAATTACCAATCAGGTTTCAAATGTCTCCAAATTCTGCACATTGAAGAGGTAAGTGGAAACAAATTTCAGAGATGGAGAAGGACCAGATCAATTTGGACTTTCATTAAACTACACATAATTAACACAGAACAGATGCCTCCCAATTAATTGTGATGGCTTCAGACCCAGGAAAATCTTTACTGATTTTTCGTGGACAGAACTTAGCGGGGAAAAGATCCAGTAGAACCAACATATATTCTATGATAATTTATAATATTACCATTATCTTAAAATACTTATATGCCTCTGTGCATATGGTAGAATTAAGGGCTATGTAAAATTATTTAAACAGAGGCTGACACTTTATTCTAAGAGTTCAAGATTTAAAACATGCAATATTGATAAGGACATATGAAAAGTGAACAAGTTAGATATGAAGCAAAATCTATCAATCTATCTAAAGTAATAACACTATATATTTGTGTATATATATTTATATATATATAAATCTTGCAAATACTTTATATATAAATCTTTACTATTTACCCATAAATCTAAGTGCAAATGCTTCAGGGTATTCACAAAAATACTAGTACAGGAATATAACTTTAACACCTTAGGAAATATCACATATACACTTTCTCATAGTGAATAGAAAGAGTCCTATATAGACCCTGAAAGAATAGCATATACCAGAAAAAGAGACCAAATCTTTGTCTAAATAACAACTTCAAAGGGAATACAAGTTTTAAAAGAGCAATACAATTATAAGTATGTGGTCATTAAGATGCCCAATATATTAAATTTCTAGTTTAAAAAAATCTAAAGGATTCATCCTTTCTATCCTTTCAAATTTAGAATTTTTATGTGTCTGTATATTTATAAATGCCAAATGTGATATTAATTACTTTTTAATAAGGATATAACCATAGTTTTTGGCTGCACCGCATGGTGTGTGAGATCTTAGGTCCTCGATGAGGGATCTAACCAGCGCCCCCTGCATTGGAAGCACGGAGTCTTAACCACTGGACTGCCAGGGAAGTCCAACCATAGTTTGTTTTTAAACACAATGGTAGTTTCATTTCCTGGATTAGTATGTATTCATTAGAGATGATGTAAATATTTTCCATATGAAGAAAGCAGAAAAATGGTAAGAATTGAAATTTAATTGGAAAAGTGGATAAAAGACATACAATCTGTCCATCTATACAAGCATACCCTCACACAAACTAAACTAGTCTAATATATGAGAACATATCATAGTAGATACATCAAGATGGTAGGAATTAAGGCTTATTTTCATTTTTTATATTTTCAGAATTTCCTACAATTTAGCTCTAGCATAGCACTTAAGATCTATAGAGTTAGTCTCTGTAATTTTATTTTTAGTTATGTCATTCATTTTATAAATAGTGATAATAGCCCAGCCTACACCATAGTACTGTTGTAGGAGTCCACATATATGAGAAAATACAAGGAAAATAACTTACCAAAGTGCTTAGCAGTAAAACAAAATATTTTTTATGATGATGATAAATTAGATCACAATGAATACATAATTAACCTTATAAAGATAATAGGTATGATATAAAGAGGATTTGACTACTTTAATGACCAACAAAATTAACTTAAAAAAAACTAGACTTAGATGACTTCTGCTTGATCAATTTGTCTATTGGACATAAATATTTAAATTAATTATTCAATCATTCAAACCACTAACATAATGCCACTAAAAGAACTTTAGCAAAATACCAATGTAAAATGTGTACCTCTAAAGTAGCAACATAACAAGAACTTGATTCTTGTACATTGCTAAGTTTTAAGAGCTTTCATCTCTCTGGGCTCTTCAATTCCTTAACACCTATCAAGGCTGAACCATGAACTTCTCTACATTGAGAAGAATATACAGAAATGTTGAATCCCAGATAAACCAATTTCTTCCAAGAAACTTTCACACTGAAGCTGGACACTGAATTCTTTTTTTCATTAAGTGTATCATTAAGGTAAGCTAATTGGAAATAGCACTCACTCATTATTTATTCAATAATTCTTTATTAAGCATTAACTATGTACCAGCTATTATTCTGGGCAGAGTAAAGAAGGCAGACATAAACCATACTATCAGATATTAGATTTAATGTGGGATACATAGCAGAAAAGAGAAAATTACAGCATAATGTGATAAAGGAAGGTTCAGGCTGCTGTATGGGGAGCCCCTGGAACTGGGAAGGGGACATAGACGGTTTTCCTAAAGAAACTGATTTTTTTTTTTTGCGGTATGTGGGCCTCTCACTGTTGTGGCCTCTCCCGTTGTGGAGCACAGGCCCCGGACGCACAGGCCCAGCGGCCATGGCTCACGGGCCCAGCTGCTCCACGGCACGTGGGATCCTCCCGGACCAGGGCACGAACCCGCGTCCCCTGCATCGTCAGGCAGACTCCCAACCACTGCGCCACCAGGGAAGCCCAAGAAACTGATTTTTAAGTAGAGACCTACAGAATTAGATGAAATTAACTAAGTGAAGAAAGAGTGAAAAATATAAAACAATATGTGCACATGCCTGGAGTAAAGACACTGTCCCATTGTCTGAACCCAAGGAGAAGCCAGCTGGCAAGGGAACCTGGGAGATGCAATGGGCAGAGGACAGCATCCTGGGGCACAGGTCAGGGAGGGATGGAGGATATGGACATCGGGTGGAGGTGGGGTCAATAAACAAATAATTGTCACATATATATAGGAGGAGCAGGGCAACGAGTATGGGAGGTTGGAGAAGGTGGTCCTTTGGTTTTAAGGAATTGCGGTAGGCTTCCTGGGGGGGGGTGGATCACACAGGACTTAAAAGATAGACACCCAGGGCTTCCCTGGTGGCGCAGTGGTTGAGAGTACACCTGCCGATGCAGGGGACACGGGTTCATGCCCCGGTCCGGGAAGATCCCACATGCCGCAGAGTGGCTGGACCCATGAGCCATGGCCGCTGAGCCTGTGTGTCAGGAGCCTGTGCTCCGCAACGGGAGAGGCCACAACAGTGAGAGGCCCGCATACAGCAAAAAAAAAAAAAAAAAAAAAAAAAAAAAAAAAAAAATTTGGTGCTTGTTTTTTGTACTTTCCTGTATGAATAAAGTAGCCTGTATTTGTTAAAACATTCTGCCAATTTAGCATGCTTGCACTCCCTCTGGACTAGTGTATTCCAAATTTTAATGGATCACACATCCCTTTGAGAAACTGAAGAAAAGTACGTTTTTTTTTCTCTACACCACCTCCCCTCAACCCAACAGAAAGTCACACATACATTGAATAACACATAAATTCACAGATGTTTATATAATTTCAGAGTTCACTGACCAGCCCATTTATAAACAGCCTTTGGGTCCATGTATCCCAGAAATAGTGGGTAGGGCCCCAGTAGACAATATACATCTTTAAAGCAAGGCTAAATAAAGATCTTCAATGTATAATGTTTGACAGAAGGATGGCTACACATTTGCTGAATTGACTGAAATACTCAAATACACCTTGCAATATAAAAAGCATGATTTCACTATGTCCATTCATATACTAAGGAGAAAGATATATGGCAAAACTTTCTATGATCTAATACAATAAAGAAATCTTAAAAGAAATTATGTTTTTTTTTTTTTTTTTTTTTGCAGTATGCGGGCCTCTCACTGTTGTGGCCTCTCCCGTTGCGGAGCACAGGCTCCGGACGCGCAGGCTCCGGACGCGCAGGCTCAGCAGCCATGGCTCACGGGCCCAGCCGCTCCGCGGCATATGGGATCCTCCCAGACCGGGGCACGAACCCGTATCCCCTGCATCGGCAGGCGGACTCTCAACCACTTGCACCACCAGGGAGGCCCTTGAAATTATGTTTTTATAGATAGGAAATATGTAAGTATGCTCTAATTTTTTTCTCTCTCAGAGCAGTGAAACAATATCACTGATTTTTCTACCTCAGCACAGAGCTGACCAAAGAAAAAAGGGTATGGATCTTCTTGTCTATTGTGGGTGAAATTAGATAAAGACCTAAGATATTATGAGTCTGTGTCTGAACAAGAGTTGGAAATATGAGGTCTGTGACAGGAGAAGACAATAGATAAAAATATAGTAATTAGACAAATAGACAATAAAAAGTAGAACAGCTAATGGTAAGAAGGTCATAGATTTAGCTGTATTAAAAGGGCATACTTGAGAATGAATGGCTAAAGATAGATCTCAGACTATACCAGTCAATGTAGTGCATGGAACATAGGAAGCAGATAAGGAAGAAACACCATGAAAAAAAGTTTGGAGCAATGCTAGGAATCGGGTTTATGTGACAGTAACTATCTCCAGCCTCATCCTGCACCACTGCAACTTCTGAGCCCATGAAAGGATGGCTGCTACATCATGAATGAAATTTCTTTTTGTGTTGTATTATCTTACTCGGGGTAAAATTGTAGATTTTTTCTCCTGTTCTCTTCTAAACAATTTTTAGTTTATTTTCACATTTGCATCATTTTGAGTTAATTTTGTATAATGTGTGAGGTATAGGTCAACAATTTTTTTGTTTGCATATGAGTGTACAACTGTTCCGACAACATTTGTTGAAAGACTATCTCTTCTCTATTAAGTTGTGTTTGAATCTTTGTCATAAATCTGCTAAATATCTTTCTTCTGGGCTTTCTATTCTGTTCCATTGACTGATATATCTATCTTTTCACCCACACCACAGAGTTTTGATTACTGAAGTTTTATAGTAGATCTTGAAGCCAGACAATATGGGTCTTTCATCTTTTACAAAATGTTTTAGATATTCTCATTCTTTTACCTGTCCATATGCATTTTAGAATCAGCTTGTCAATATCTCAGAAAGATCATCTAAAATTTTGACTGGGATTATGTTGACTCTCTAGATCGAACTGGGGAGAATTTACATCTTAATAAAATTGAGTCTTTCAGTCCATAAATACAGTATATCTCTCCATTTATTTAGGGCTTCTTTGATTACTTTTATCAATATTTTATAGTTTTCAGCACACATATCCTGCACATATTTTGTTAGAATTATACTTAAGTATTTCATTTTTCTTGACACTATTGTAAATTATATGATATATATGATACATATATTAATATGTAAAATATGATATATATATCACATATGTATAATATATAATGTTGGATACAATATATATAAAAGTATACATACTTTAAGTTTTGTATTCCAATGATTTTGTATTCCAATGATTTATCATTAGTGCATAGAAATAGAATTGATTTTTGTATTTTGACTTTGCATTCTGCAACACTGCCAAATTAATTTGTTAGTTCTAAGAACTTTTTTGTAGATACTTGGGGCTCTATGTAGATAATTAAGTCCTCTATGAATAAACTTTTATTTCTTATTTTCTAATATGTATACATTTATTTTTTTTCTTACCTTGTTACACAGGCTAAAACTTCCAGTAGAATGCCAAATAGGAGTAATGAAAGAAGACATCATTGTCCTGTTTTCAATATTAGGAGGAAAGTCTTCAGTCTTTCAACATTAAATATGATGTTATTTACTGTATGCTTGTAAATATCTTTATCAGGTTAAGGAATTTTCTTTCTATTCCTAGTTTGCTAAGAGTTTTCATGGTGAAATGGATGTGCAGTTGTTTATCATAGCAGCAGCCTCTAGCATGTCCTGACTAATGCAGCATTTAAGCTAAGTCATCTGAGGTGATGGCAGAGGCACAAATAGTGGAAGAGAGGCAGAGATGAAGATGTGTGTGTAGCATATAGGAGGAAAGAAAACCCATAGGCCTAGAGAACTTTTCTTAGGGCCTTGGGATTCTGGGGAAGAAGCAGGAACATGATCATTAGAAACCAAATTATAAGGCAAAGACTAATAGAGTTAATGAAATAATTGTAGTGTTCTATTTATAGGATAGTATAGAGATTTAGCTATAGTAAAACTTCAGGCAAGACCAAAATACATTGCCTTGAAAAAGGAAACAAGGTAAGAACAAGTCACTCAGCAAAACTGACTCAGTGTGGGTAGTGAATTATTGAGCTCCTCCTGATTCTCAGCATCTTGGACAGATCTTTTTCTAGAGTGGTTAACTGGCTCCAGCACCAAGGGCTACAAGGATATACCACAGGACACCAAAGAATTGTTATAACCCCAAACATATCTAAGAGCCTCTGTTGGAGGGAAAATCCCTTCAATGACAGAATATAGCATCTTGATCAAAATGCCATTGTGAACTTCTCCTTCTGTGGCAAACTTCAATGCTAAGACACTACCACCCACATCTGTATGTCTCAGTGTATGCTCTGCCAAGATGTCTGCTTGCCATTTGCTGTGTCCATACAATGCCAAACACCCAGGTGAAAAGTGAGGGATTCAGTAAGTGTTTCTAAACATCCAGGTGTTTGGTACCAAGTAAGTGCAATCTCCTGATGCATGACGGTGTTTTTCATCTGGCTGTTTGGCATCACATAACACAAACTATTGTGTTGATGCTTAGGACTAAAAAAATACAGAACATTGTCACAAATTAGCACATTTTTCTTCCCAAAGTATAGGAGAATCTTAGCCTTGAAATGGGCTTCAGAGGACATTTAATGTAACTTTCCTCATAAGCATTTGTGGTGTCTCTGTAACTAAACCAAGGGAACTCCAAAAAACCTGTTTGGTGTCTGGAGAGATTAACCTTCAATCTTTGGTTTTAGGTGACAAACATACATACAATTTCATTCAAAAAGCATTTGTTGGGTGATTCCTTTGATCCAGGCCCTGGGAGTGAAAAAGACAAATAAGATATGTCCTCATAGACATATGAGGAGCTTACCTCCTCCAGACTGAATTGCTTACCTCAGTCTTGTAGAGGAGAGAAATAAGGCAGGGGCAGGGGAAATGGAGAGAAAGGGACTACTAGGGGTGACAATTAAGACAGTGAGTCAAGGGGACTTGATGAATGATAAAATACATCTTCCATGGTTTGAACCTCTCAGTATTAGGCATATGGCTGGAACAATATGAATCAATTTCCCCCACCTAATCTTCATAAAACTCTTAACATACAATTATCCTTATTTTCTATTTCATGGCAGTTTAGGGGGACTGAGTGACATTTTCAACATCACGCCACTCAAAAATTCAGAAGATGGTTTGTAAAACAGCATCTTCTTCCTCTGGCCTTCTTTCATTGAATTGCTTTGCCTCTCTTCAAACTTCTACAACGAAGCTCAAGTTCTCAGTATCTTGATCTTGTCATCCCAAGGGATGAGCAGACCCTGAAGAAGGCTTGGATCCCAAGACACTTGGAGATTTCTCCAGATGGAATATAGGTTATTCAAGAAAGTCAAACCAGCCAAAAGAAAGTAATAATACATAAAAAGAATGACTGACACTGAAAGGTAGAAGAGAACTCAGGCACCAACCTTGGAAAACTAGAGAAAATGGAATAGGTATAGATGCTACGAGCAATAGACAGATTAGATAGACCTGGGCTGTCTTCTAACCAAAAGAGCCCATTTCCCATCTTTTGAGTGTCAGGTAAAAACAAATCCAGACTTAGATAAGGAGAGATTTTATTCAAAGAGACTATTGCCATAGGAAAAATGTTCAGATCTTGAGATCTTCAAGTGTCTTAAAAATCAACACATGTCAGTCATACCTCTATAAAGTGCTGTGAAAAAAACAAAGAAAAGCTTTTCTTTTACAGGGACGGCTAATCAGGGATAGCAGGAACTCTTAAAGGGAAATTAAACAGGTAAGGGAGTGAGCAGATAGCATGACAGAGGAGGTCTGATGAGAAATGTTTCTGTCTGTGGTCATTTGATTTTCAGGGTGAGCTAAAGGGGGCTGTTCAGCATTTTAGTGCTTCCTCAGACTTGGGGGCCAATGAAAGTTCTGGAGACCTCTGGGGAGGAGAGAAGTCTGACTAACATTTGACCAAGCCAAGGCAGAGGGTAAGAAATAGGCAATTACAAACACTTGGTGAAAAGCCATCTGTGGTATTGACCCCTGAGAGAATCATCTATTTTATCTGCCTATTTTAATTTTATCTCTAGTGCCTTTCTCTCTACATTGCAGGCTCAGTCATGTCTCTTTTTAATACTGTGATGACTACAAAACCCTATTTTTAATTATAACACTTAGGATCCTAGTTGCCCAACCTTAACTTCACCCTCCTGCTGAACCAGGTTTCCCTAGATAGAGGCATAACAAATGCACCAAACTCTGAGCCCTTCTCTACCCCAGTACAGGAGGTTGGCCCAGGCTGGCTAGTGGATTTCCATGAAGTTGGGGTTTTTCTTTTTTTTTGGTGACTAAACCCTTGGCACAGAAATCCCTACTGGATTGCACTCCCTGGACTTCAGTTTGAACTGGAGCATTCCTCAGAGTTCTCATTTTGGTCCTGATGGAGCAAATTTTTCAAGTGGAAATTCTGAATCCTTACCTCTGGCCTGCTATGAGACTCAATGAACTACTCCTGAATTCCTTGGAAAGCTCAATTTAGGATGTAAATGATTTCACAGTGGACAGTGGTTTATTGTCTCTTCATGTTTCTGGTAAGAAATATGTGGTTTCCTGGACCATGGGGAACCTTGCTTTAAGTACCCCCAGTTTGATGAAATCTATGATGTTTACAGCTGATAAAAATAAATCTCACCCCCATTATTAATTTTTAAAACTAAGATCATAGCTATTAAGTAAAAGTCTATTTCTAAAAATGCATATTTTATTCTATAATTTCAGTACAGAGAAAGATGCATTGAAGCTTATAGATTTCACTTACTTTGCTGTTTCTTTTTTTGTTGTTATTTTAGAGGAGTCATAAAAAGACAATAAACTACTTGAAGAATAGTTTATGATCTCTTTAATTTACCTCCTTCTTTCCCTTACTGGTGATATTTCTTTATACTTTCTCCTTGTTTCTAGTTTTACCATGGTAATTGCTAATTGTAATACAAAATTTCTCTTATAGGATTGAATTATACACCCAGAGAAGGTGAGACAGTCTCTAAGGACTGCAGCGGGTAAGTCATTTCAGATTAATGCTGGTCTTATAAGTGCAAAATGCAAGCTTTAATTTAACACATGGGGGTCTGGATTATTTACTGCAATATACCAAAGGCCATCATATATGTCCCAGAGGTGAAGGCTTGGAATATTCAAAGTTCAAGAAGGCAAACTGAAGAAATATATATTTTTTTATGTTGGGGGTAGGAGTTTATTAATTAATTTATTTATTTTTGCTGTGTTGTGTCTTCGTTTCTGTGCAAGGGCTTTCTCTAGTTGTGGCAAGCGGGGGCCACTCTTCATCGCAGTGCACGGGCCTCTCACTATCGTGGCCACTCTTGTTGCGGAGCACAGGCTCCAGACGTGCAGGCTCAGTAGTGTGGCTCATGGGCCTAGTTGCTCCGCGGCATGTGGGATCCTCCCAGACCAGGGCTCGAACCCGTGTCCCCTGCATTGGCAGGCAGATTCTCAACCACTGCGCCACCAAGGAAGCCCAGAAATATTTTTTATATCCAAAAAACTCTGATTACAGTGTGTCTCTGGATTACTGGCAATAATTTTAATTTCCTGGGTTTGTTAAAAAATAAAAAGAGAAGAAAGTAAAGTGTCACAATGTGGTCATGGGTAAAGCTATTGGCAATGATTCAGCACTGATTAAAATCAAGGAGAAAAAATAAATAACATCTATAAATGGTATGGTGTTTTTCTTCTGTAAATGAGTAGTTAGAAAACTATTGAAAAGTTCATTTCCTACAGTGCACCATATATTCCTCCTGAGACTGTGATGCCAAGCGCATCTCACTTATTGTTCTGACTGTTAAAACCTATCATTTTATAAAAGAAAACCGTGTCTGAAGTTGATCAAGAGTGAATAGTTGTTACCTAGGAAACAAATATAATTTTTATTACCACTATTGTGTACTTTATTTTAAATGAGGAATTGTATCCATTTCAATTGTTGGATGAGATAGGAACATAGTAAACAATGCTATAAATCTCTGGGATTCACTCTATGGTAACAGCGCATTAAACAATTGGGCAACTGGAATTTACACAGCCAAACAGAACTGAGAGGATGAACTACTATATAATTCTATAAGGATCATGAACACAACAGGGGAAGGAAATTGGCTACTCAGCACCAGTACTGCTCTATGTCTTATCTAATTGTACATAACCTAGGTTAGCTGAGCTAAGGACACCTCCTGCTGTGTCAAAAATAGATCACACTGTCTAAAGTTGATAATAACTGACAAAGAAAAAAATTGTGCTGCAAATGACAAGATGCCTCAGAGGATTATCTAATTTGTTATCTTGAAAAGATTGGATTTTCACAAGACTATCAAATGGGAGGAGGGAACTGAGGGGAGTTAGAAAACTAAGAAGTTAATTGAATTCGCAAGACACATTGTCAACAAGGAGAAAATCAAGGGAATTACATGGATAATTCAAGGAAAAAAGGACACCCTTTCTTAAAGCTTTGTATTTTCAGTTAATAGTTTTATGTAAGTGTGGTGTGTGTGTGCGCACACATGTGTGTGAGAGAGTTTTGGAACCATCTTAATATTAATGGTAATGAAGCCAATACTATTTTCACCATGGCTTTGTTCAGATGAGAAAAATACTCAATATATTTGTGTAATGAAGTGGGAAGAATGTCTTTACGAGTTAGGGAACCTGGGCTTTGCTGCTCACTTAGTGTGTACCTTGGCCAAGTCTCTCACATTTAAAACTGTTTTTCTGCTTTGCACTTTTCCACATTATCTTTTTATTATTTATTTGACCTGGAAGCCAGATATTCACATAGGTAGCATTTGGTATTGGGTTATAACCAAATCCTGCCAAGTACTTGTAAGTATCTTCAACTGTACAGTATAAAACTGCCATTCTAACAATCTGGACTTTCATTAAAAAAGAGTTCAGAAGTGAGATTGCTGGATCATACAGTAGTTCGGTTCTCGATTTTTTTTTTTTTTTTTTGCGGTACACAGGCCTCTCTCACTGTTGCGGCCTCTCCCGTTGCAAAGCACAGGCTCCAGACACGCAGGCTCAGCGGCCATGGCTCACGGGCCCAGCTGCTCCGCAGCATGTGGGATCTTCCCGGATGGGGGCACGAACCCGTGTCCCCTGCATCGGCAGGCGGATTCTTAACCACTGCGCCACCAGGGAAGCCCCGGTTCTTGATTTTTTGAGGAAACTTCATACTGTTTTCCATAATGGCTATGCCAATTTACATTCCCACTAACAGTGTTTAAGTGTTCCTTTTCTCTGCAGCCTTTTAAGCACTTGTTATCTTTTGAGTTTTTGATAACAGTCTCCTGGTTTTGTGGTTAAGATTAGCATTTCCTGATGATTACGGATTTTGAGCACCTTTTCATATATCTGTTGGCCACTTATACGTCTTCTCTGGAAGAATGTCTATTCAGGTTCTTTGCCCATTTTTTTTAACCAGGTAATTTGGATTTTTTTTTTTTTTTTTTTTTTTTGCTATTGAGTCATATGAGTTCTTTATGTATTTTGGATATTAACCCTTTATCAAATATGGGTTTGCAAATATTTTCTTTCATTCCATATGTTGCCTTTTTATTTTACTGATTATTTCCTTTGCTGTGAAGAAAGTTTTTAGTTTGATATAGTCACACTTGTTTATTTTTGCTTTTGGGGCTGTGCTTTTGGTGTAAAATCCAAAAATTAATTACCAAGACCAATGTCAAAGAGCTTTTCTCCTGTTTTCTTCTAGGAGTTTTACAGTTTCAGGTCTTACATTTAATTTTTTATCCATTTTAAGTTGATTTTTGTAAGATAGGGGACCAGTTTCATTCTTTTGCACGTGGATATTCAGTTTTCCCAACTACATTTATCAAAGAAACTATCCTTTCCATGAGCATTCTTGGTGCGTTTATCAAAAATTAGTTGACTGCATATGTGCGAGTTTATTTCTGGGCTCTCTATTCTATTCTATTGGTCTATGTGTCTGTTTTATGTCAGTATCATATTTTTGATTACTATACCTTAATAATATAATTTGAAATCAGAAAGTGTGCTACCATATGATCCAGCAATCCCAGTTCTGGTTACACATCCAAAAGAAATAAAAATCACTGAAGAGATGTTTGCATACCTATATTCTTGCAATGACAACAACCTAAGTGTCTGTTGACAGATGAATAGAAAAAGAAAATGTAAGTTCCTAATACAACTCCCCCAACAATCCTTGTGATGAGACTTCTTTGCCTCCCAGGGCCTTCCTCTTGTGTGCCCCTTAGATAAGACCACGCTGAAAGCTTACCAAAATCCCACCCTTTTTGGTTTGAATTGACCAATCTGGCCTTAGACCTCAGGAACCCAAATGCACTCCATTCATGGACCCTAATAAAGACATTTGTCCCAGGTTCTAATGTGCTCTTTTTGTCTGTATCCTGCCTTGACCTCCCAACCATGGCCCCTGGAGGTATGTTGTGTACCTCGTCCAGGAACTGTGAGTAATAAACTCTATTTCATATTCTCTTGCAGCCAATTATTATTATTATTATTATTATTTTTTGCGGTACACGGGCCTCTCACCATTGTGGCCTCTCCCGTTGCGGAGCACAGACTCAGGACGCGCAGGCCCAGCAGCCATGGCTCACAGGCCCAGCCACTCCGCGGCATGTGGGATCTTCCCAGACCAGGGCACGAACCCGTGCCCCCTGCATCGGCAGGCGGACTCTCAACCACTGTCCCACCAGGGAAGCCCTGCAGCCTTTTTTTGAACTGTGGCTCATCATCAATACCCCAGGGCTCTACTTAACAAATGTTAATTTAAGGAAGTCACAACAATATATAGAGAAATATTAATCAGCCTTAAAAAGGAAGGAAATCCTGCCATTTGTGACAACATGGAACATGAATGAACCTTGAGGAGATAAGTGAGATAAGCCAGACAGAAAAAGACAAATAATGTATGATCTCACTTATATGTGGAATATTAAAAAAAAAGTTGAACTCATAGGAGCATAGAGTAGAATGGCAGTTACCAGAATCTGAGGGTGAAGGTGGGGGTGGGGAATTGTTGGTCCAAAGGTACAAAGTTACAATTATGTAGGATGAATAACTATAGAGATCTAACGTATAACATGATGACTATAGCTAATAATACAGTATTGAATATGGGAAATATGCTAATAGAAGTGCTCTCATCACACACAAAAGATGGTAACAGTGAGGAGATGATACGATAATTAGTTGGAGTGCAGTAATCATTTCATTGTATATATATATGTATATCAAGTCATCATGTACACATAAAATACATACAATTTTTATTTAAATAAATAAACACAAAGAAAAGAGAAAAGCAAGCAAAATAATTTTGGGAATAGCTGCCTATTGATGTGAGTGATTAAAACTGTTATGATATGAATTGAAATGAAGAAAAGAATCTATTTTTCTTTCTATAATATCAGTGCATTATTATGTTTATATCCTGAATAATATTTTTGGTGATAATTCTAGAAGTTACCTAGCCTGAGAATTTATCCTTCAAACTTAATACAATAAATCATGAAAGTCAGTCTTAATTTTCCTGAGCTATATATGGATCTAATAAAATAAAATCATCTCCAATATCTTGCATTTGCCTATTTTGTAATAAGCTGGCCCTCATGGGAATGACGAAGACATCATGGAAGTGGTCCTGAACCAGCTAATAATAAAAATTTTTTTCCCTGAAGAAATTAATATACCATTTTGGGTACAATTTATTATTATGTATTCATTTTAGACAGAACAGCAGGCAGTCTCAAGTAAAGATATTGTAAGAGTGTCCTCAAAGTCCCTGCCTGCTACTACTGATCAGAAACCTACATACTTATTATCATTCATCAATTATCCACACATTTGGAAAGCCACATAATGCATCAGTTAATTAAATTTAATATCAGAATATAAATGGCTCGAAACATCATTTAAAAATTGTACTTATAGAAGTTTTCTTTACTTGATGAATCTTGAATTATTACAGATGAAAATAAAACTACCTTAAAGTAAAGCACACAGTGTCCCATAAAGCACTGACATTAAGAACATACTATATAGAAATATCAGTCCTCATTATCCGTAACGACTCCTAATTGTTCAGCATAGAAAAACTGAGAAAACATCAGCTAATAGGAAAAAAGAATTGGACAGTATGCTCATACTAATCTGTAATTCTTAACAGGGTTTACTAGTTATCAAAACTGAAATGTCACTCATCTGTATCCTTTACCTGGCCAAAAGGCCCATTTATCTCTATTTATCCCAATTAAATAGGAAGGCAGTGAGCTTCCAGTGAGCATTTTTGAATCTCATAGTAAAACCCTGGTCTGGTTTTGAGCTAAGAGGGCATTAAGAAAGGCCACAGCATGCAGCAGAGAAGCACTGCCATGAGCGTGCAGGGTACTGAGCCTGCAGTGGAGCAAAATCAGGCACTTGGCTAGAATCCTGAGACAATTCCAGTCATGGGACCCAATGCTTTAGGCTCTAACGATGGGTGAGACCACTAGAATATTCTCTGACATACTCCTAGGGAATGTTTCCTCAGGATCCATGAGAAAGGTCACATCATAAAAAGAAAACTGAACATGGTTCCCCACTGGGAATCCAGTAAGAATACAGCAGCACTTGAGGTTAAGAGAAGAACTAGACTGATGTCAACAAAGATGAGTATCGGGTGCTGAAGGAGCAACACTAACTTAATACCAGGTACTGATCAGACAACAGAATGGCCAGTAATGTATCAAACGCATGAAAGTTAAAAATCACTAAGGAGGGACTTCCCTGGCGGTCCAGCAGTTAAGACTTCACGCTTCCTCTGCAGGGGGCGCCAGTTCGATACCTGGTCGGGGAACTAAGATCCCACATGCCACACGGTGCAGCCAAAACAACAACAATAAAGTCACCAAGGAGAAGATGTGAGGCAGCAAGAACTCTAATAGGAGAGGAAGAAGGCTTGGGGATTTGGGGATTCCACTGACTTTTCATGATGTAGATTAGAGTTGAAGACATTTTAATTATATATACTTCTTTAGAATACTTGTATACATTATTATATTTACTTATCTTGCTTCATTAGATTAAAACACCAGGAAGGCAGGACTGAATTTTAAGAATTATCTGAAATACTGAGTAAACACATTTTGTCAAATCAGGAGACCCTCAAAACTATCTCACTCCCTTAAAAAATTTAGCATGGCAGCACTAACATATGGGAGCACCTATCCTGGACGAAGATTCCAATGCTGGCCATCACTTCTCATGTCCTACTTGCATTCCAATAAGCAAATGGAACTCTGAACAACCACCCCAAGAAGCAGCAGCTTTACAAACTTTCTCACTACTGTCCGAGCATTAAAAAGCTGCTTAGAGGGGCCCTGCCTCCAGAGAGACGCTCCTTCCTCAGAGTACCAAGCAAGCCAAGAACCCATGAACTGGTTTGAAGTCCTTCTCTCTGTAAGTTAACATCAACTTACAGCCTGTGAAAGAAGCCAGAGGCCTGTGCCTTTGTTCTATGTAGGTTCCCAAATACCCTTTGGGTAAAACAACACTCTGTCAAGGAGGAAAGTTGAGGAACCCTAAGTCGGTTTCTTATTGTTTGTTTTTAAATTTCAAGCCCTAGGTGAAAATTTTCTGAGCTCTGTTGACTTTTCCATAGAGAAGTATCTCATTTTCCTGAGGACCCAGTGCCAGATCCTCTCTCTGGAAGAGAAGTTAAAGAAAAAATGTATTCACAATCCAGGCCTACTCTTCTGCCAGGGATCATCTTTGATTACGATCCCCATCCTGAGTCACACTGGGATGGAATAGCACAGCAGCCCCAGTGCCTGAGTCTTGATGGTAACTTGGAGATAAACATCTAAGCATCAACTATCTATCCATCAGGGGCCAAAATACAAGGGAATTAAAACCCATTCAGAGAATCCATTTAGAGGAGAAGTAGTTTTTTGTTTGTTTTCAAATTCACTGTATATATCCTAAATTCCCTCCTGGCATTTGGCTGAATGTTTATTTTTAATGTGCATTTAGTGATGGAACTACGTAATCTTTGTATACATAAATTATACCTGAAAGGAGAATAACATTTGAACTGTGTAGGTTTATCAGATAGACAGTCCCAATTTAGGAATGCATCCTTTATATAAAATGTCTATGATCGATAATTTTTGTCAGATATCAAACTCACACATAAAATATACTGTATAGGTGTAATTTGTGGTGTGTTCAAATATCCTTTAAAATAATTTTTTTCTTTTTCTGCTCCCATCTTTTTCTGTTTTTTTCCAAGTATACTAGATGCCCAATTTGTTTTCCATGAAATTACTCTCCAGACTCTTCAATGTATTCCTCTCAAGATGTTCTCTTGGAACATTCATTTAGTTCTAAAAGCAGCATTCACCTGATTTGTCTCTGCAATCATGGTTTCAGATGAGCATATTCCCAAGGACAAATTTAAAAGCACTAATGCAGCTTTATCTGCCTGAAGTGGCCTACTCTGTCATCGGCATTCATGGAGCTTCCCGGTCCGGCTCTAGTGTTCTCAGTAAGTGCCTCCAAGGTTTATTCTGCTTTCAAAAGAGCCCTGCACTCTGTTCTCAGTATGTTATGGAAGGTGCCTCTCCAAGGAGGGTGGACAGGGGATCCCAGAAAGAAAAGAAATGGTTATAGCTGAAGGAGAGGGAAAAAACTTTGCCAGTTTTCCAGTCTTGGTGAAATCATTATTTCATGGAAGTGACTGCAAATCGTTCTGCTTACAAGGCTGAAAACCAACATGTAAACAGAGCTGTATGAGGTCAAGTATATGGGCGTGTGTGTGGGGGTGGGTGGGTGTGTATGTGTGGCGGGAGGGTAAATGTAAACATGTGACTTTTGCTTCAAAATTAAGCGATTCCTAGTTAAAAGTGATTCAATTGTGTAGTACAGTACACCTTATTAGAAATAAGACTTGTTCAGTCTGCATTTGCTCAGAAGTGCTTCTTATCAACTCTGAGAAACATCATCTTGAATATAATTTTCAGGCAGCTCCATCCTGCTCATATTACCTTTCTTAACAGTGCCTGAAAAGGTTTTTACAACTCAAGATTTTATAATAAAAACAAAAAAGATTAGCTGAGAATGACTGAACCCACTCTATGACATGAACTCTAGTGCTTAGTAAACATTTAAGTTAATATCAAGCCAACAACTAGAATTTATACAGAGAGGATTTCATTGTGATTCCTATAAAAGAGGAAAGACTCTTAGACACCTGAGGTTTAGGGATGTGTGTGTTTCTTTTTTTCACGAAACTTCTCTTTTGGCTGTGTCCTTTATTGGAACTTGTTTTCTAGTTCCTCTGTTCCCTGATACAGATCTGCGACTTAGCGAAAAGTGTGACATTTGGAATCAACCACTCACTCTATCCCTTACTACTTGTTAGAATCTTTGACCTTTAATTTACTCATCTATAAAACAGGAATAGCAGCATGTCGGTTATTTAAAACTTAGAACAACATTGTTTGGCCATCAGGGTAATTCTCTCAAGGAACATGGACAGTTTCACTTGAACAGTGTGTCCATAACACTATACAGGATGCTGCAATGCTGGAACAGAAGCTATTTACTTTCTCTGTAGCATGACTGCAAACTGTTCTGAATTGATGTACACCAATTTGATTCTGCACAACTTGGGGGGTTATTTTTGTAGAAAAAGCTGAAAATTGTGATGTGGATGGGTGTTTACTTCTTCATAAATTTCTTAATAGTTGTAATAAAAGTAAATCTCAGACCAAAATCTATAATCATACATATAAACATTAATGAAACCTGTGTTAGAGGCAGACACAAGAGTTAATACAAATATTATTGACATCTGATAAAGACCTAGTTCACTCTTTTAAAACAAATAGTACCTGACATGAACAATTCACTAGAAACAGACACAACAATATTTAAGAGGCAAATTTTATTGCCTTTATAAATTAGCATCAAGTAATAAGAAATTCTGTCACCCAAAGACTAGGCTCAAGTTCCCTTAGCATTCTTGCTTTAGGTACAATCCTCTAATGGGCTGGATGTTTGTGTCCCCACCAAAATTCACATATTGAAATCCTAATCCTCACTGTGGTGGTATTTGGAGGTGGGACCTTTGGGAGGTAATTAGGTTTAGATAGGTCATGAGGGTGGGTCCCTCATTAAGGGGTTAGTGCCTTATAAGAAGAGAAATACAGAGAAATCTCTCTCTACCCAGGTACAGCCACTGAGGAAAGGCCATGTAGATGGCAAGAAGGTAGCTCTCTACAAACCAGGAAGAGACCCTCACCAAGAACAGAATCTGCTGCCACTTTGGTCTCAGACTTCTCAGCCTCCAGAACTGTGAGAAACGTCTGGTATTTAAGCCACTCATTCTGTGGTATTTTGTTAAAGAGGGTCATGCTGAATAAGACACATCCCAAAGCGTACAGATGACACATCTCATAGATTCTAATTCCCTATTTTATACAAGTGTTTTAAGTGTGTACCTAAAGTACTTTAACTGATCTACATATCTTGAGTTCTACTAATTTCAAATTTGAAAATCCATTTCTAACATCCATTATGCTGATTAACAAGCCACTAAATTCACCAATGAAAATCCATTTCTGACATTAATTATGCTAATTAGCCACTTATCTGGAGTTTCATTCCATACCAAGATAGAGGAACCTCATGTTATAGAGGTCTCTGAAGTATGGCTTTTCTGATAATACAATGGCTCACCACCCATAGAATGTGGATTTTTTTTATCAGAACAAATAACAACAGTCTGACAGTCCTAAAGTAAAATGAAAACCACTAGAACCATTCATATACCACTTTACACTGAAGAATTTTTTTTTTTTTTTTTTTTTTTTTTTTGTGGTACGCGGGCCTCTCACTGTTGTGGCCTCTCCCATTGCGGAGCACAGGCTCCGGACGCGCAGGCTCAGCGGCCATGGCTCACGGGCCCAGCCGCTCCGCGGCACGTGGGATCTTCCCAGACCGGGGCACGAACCCATGTCCCCTGCATCGGCAGGCGGATTCTCAACCACTGCGCCACCAGGGAAGCCCTACGCTGAAGAATTTTAAAAATAAGGTACCAATATCATGACAGCAGGTGTCTCATTTTTTCTGTCTCTCTCTGACCTATGCTTTCTATTTATCTTTTCTATTGATGGTGGTCTGGGGGGTTTCATCAACCACTGTAGTTTTTTGGCAGGTTGATTCCTCCTTGAATCCACAACAGCAACTTACCCCCCTTCCCACCCCACACAAACTTTGCAGAAGCATGATATCCTGTTACTTCCTTCCATGGGGTACGGCCCTCTAGATTCAGCCCCCTGAGGTTTTTATAGTCTAACAATTCCATGATTACTATGTGTGGTCTATAATGGCCTGGCATTGTTTTACACTACCTTTATCTTTTAGGATGAGAAAGCCACATACAGGGGAGAAAAAGTGGAGTAGAACTTTCTAGGCCAAGGAATACAGTACAGTTTTCACACATAGGCTACACAAGGGCTGCATATATTATTCTATCAATTTCCTAAGTCCTTGTTGCTCTTTCCCAAATACTGGATGCATATTCCTTCAGCCCATATGCAGAAACCCTAAACTATGAAGTGGAACAACCAAAAAAAAAAATCAACCAGTGGTGGGGACTACACTTGTAGAGAGAGCTAAAAACGTTAAAAGCCAGGTATAATAAAATCGAAATGCACATACTGTGCCTGTTCTGTAGTTTTACATGAAAATATAAATTTGGAACAGTTAAGTGATGTGTGCAAATGGATTAGATATCTTTACTGTTACCAACATGAAATATGTTGTTCTTTTAATTTGTGTCTGTGAGCAGAGGTCTAAGGAAATAAGTACAGGTGATGTGTGCTTACTTTAGCCTCCCTTCACCCTTCACACTTTGGCAAGACTCACAGATCTTGGCTGGAGAATTACTCCTTTCTTGGCTTTTGTTTCTCTTTTCCTCACCTTACAATTTATATAGAAACTATTTCCTCTGGAGTTCACTCTTACACCCTAATTCAGTGGCTGGCCCAGTCTAGTTTATTTATTCCAGATGTTTATTATGCATAGCATAAAATACATAATGTATGACATACTTGTGGGTAGTCATGCTTTTTCATTGGCCCTTATATTGGATTTCTTGGCATCCTAAATTTTTTCAGATGATGAGATTTCATTTAACACAATAAAAATGTCTCATATTATCTGGCATTATATGCATTTCAAAGAACTTCAACTATTTTACAAATAGCACACTTACTCATTTTGGGTGGCTAAGAGGGTGAAATTTCAGATGTCTATTTCTTAAGTGGGATTTAGGAAAAGATTTTCCTGTGGCTCAGAAAAACTGATTGATTCTTTTAAACAACTAGGCTATGTGTACGTTGAAAGAAATGTGAAGAATTAATGAGAAGAGAAATCTATTGTATTAGGGGTCTGAAATATATTAGACAAAGCAATAATTATATAATTTATAATATATAATTATATATTATTTAATATATAATTTGTTTAGAGAGGTTGTAAAGGTATAATCACATCAGTAAGTATGCTTAGAAATATTCCAAATGTTGTGTGTGCATAATAAATGTTACAGATTACTGGTTTTGCAATAATTTGTTTCAATCAGAAAATTTACATTAAAAGATAGGAGACATAAATAAGAGAATGCTGTAGTGTTTATATTTTTGTGATCACAGTAGTGAGGTGATCCCAGAATACAGATGAATTTTGACTAAATTAGAGACTTAAAAAATATATGAAAATATAGTGTCTTGAAGAAATTCTACAATAAAAAATACTTTAACTAATTTAATAAGTGTTTCTCAAACATATTTGATCACAGAACCACACTGAAATACCTGGAACTTCCAATTTCAGCTCCAACATAAAAATAGGTTGGAAGTCATTATTCCTATCTGTACAATAGGGAAAAAAAAAACTAAACAAATTGAAAATAAATTACTTTTCTTGGACCCATCAGAGAACTGAGGTTGCAAGACAAACCACTCTGAAATCTGGAGAGACTGGTGAATACAGAGTTGCAACTAATATCTGCTTACCCAGAGCAGAGGTCACTGGGGCCATAGCTGGAAGGAATACTTACACAGTAATTTTGATGAACTGCTGGAGGCTGTGAGAAATAAGATGAAAATGAGAAACTACTGGCTAGTGGGGTCCCCATACTTTCATGAGTGTTACCTCTGGAAACTCCACCAGGTTCTCATAGTGAATAGCTGAGAAATATCCCCTCATGGTTCTGGCAGGAACAGGTGAATAATAATTATTATGAAATACACCCAGATTATTTTCTATAACAAAGGCCTATTCTCTAGTGAAAAAACCTTTACCAGAGCTTCATCCCACCCAGGGAAAGGCATTTCTCTCACTCCAGCCCTCTCTAGCCCTCTTGTCTCACCTAAGAGGAGGTGGGGAGGAAAGAAAACTATGAAATACTTGTGAAGGTCATAGGCTAGGAACACAGTTCAACTAAAAATTAATGATAATATTGTAAAATACTTCTCTTCTCCCACACTTTACTACAATACCAACAGGTCTCCAATACAATGACAGTGAATGTCAGCTGAAAGAGCTGCCTGGTGCAGACTTCTTCTTACAGGGAGAACTAAGGAAAGCCCAGAGTTGATAGGGGACCAAAAACAAGGACAGTAGCAGAATTTGAAGCATCTGGCAGCTATAGAAAACAGTAAACACAGTTCAACTCCTAGCCATATTAACATAAAACTTTACACTAAAAATTTATTTACTTCAATTCCTATTACCTGATACATCATGCACAACTTTCCATAAAAAGAAACATTACAAGGCATGTGCAAAGGCAAGAAGAAGTACAACCTGAAGAGTAAACGTTAAACAAGACTCAGATATTTGTTCACAGATGTTGAAATTATCAGATAGGGAATTTAAAATAACTATGAATAAGATGTTAAGGGATCTAATGGAAAAAAATATAAGCAACATGTGAGACGAGATCGGTAGTATAAGCAAAGAGATGGAAACTCTAGGAAAGAATCAAAAGGAAATACTAGGAATAAAAAACACAGGAACAGAAATGAAGAATAATTTTTATGGTCTCATCAGTAGATCAGACACAGCTGAGTAAGCCTTAAGACAAATAGGAACTTCCCAAGCTAAAATGCACAGAGAAAAATGAAATAAAACAGAACATCCAAGAATTATGGGATAATTCCAAAATATGTAAAACATTCATAATTGGAGTACCAGTGGGGGAAATAGAGAACAGAGCAGAAGAAATATTTAAAGTAATAATGGCCGAGAATATTCCAAAATTAATGTCACCGAACCTCAGACCTGGGAAATTTGGAGAACACTAAATAGGACTAATATAAGATACATATAAAAAAAAAAACCTACACCTAGGCATATCACATCTAAGCTGGATAAAATCAAAGGCAAAGAGAAAATCCTGAAAGTAGTCAAAAAACAAAAACAAAACCTTCCTGGGACTTCGCTGGTGGTCCAGTGGTAAAGAATCTGCCTTCCAATGCAGGGGATGTGGGTGTGATCCTTGGTCAGGGAACTAAGATCCCACGTGCTGTGAGGCAACTAAGCCCGTGCTCCACAACTACTGAGCCCACATGCCTCAACTAGAGAGCCCATGTGCCACAAACTACAGAGCCTACTAGCTCTGGAGCCCACGTGCCACAACTACAGAGCCCACACACCACAACTAGAGAGAGAAAACCCGCATGCCACAACTAGAGAGAAGCCCGCGGGGCAATGAAAGATCCTGCATGCCTCAACAAAGATCCTCCATGCTGCAACTAAGACCTGACGAAGCCAAAAAAATAAAGAAAATATATTAAAAAAAAAAACAACACCTTTCCTGAGGGGAACAAAGATAAGAATTACAGCAGACTTCTCTTCACAGACCGTAAAAGCAAGAAGAAAGTGGAGTGAAATATTTAAGATGTTGAAAGAAAGAAAAACAAACACCAACCTGGAATTCAATATTCAGTGAAATTGTCTGTCAAAAGAGAAGGATAAATGAAGACTTTCTCAGACAAATAAAAACTGAGGGAATTCATTACCAGCAGATGTGACCTGCAAGAACAATTCAAAGGAGTTCTCCAGGAAAAAAGAAAACGGTACAGATTAAAAACTCAGATCTACATTAAAAAAGGGAGAGAATTAGATAAGAAATAAATGAAGGGAAAATAGAATTACAATGAGTCTGGAATATCATATGTTATTAAGAAGTAAGAAGTGCTCAAAAAATCCACAACAATGAGGAGCTGGGTCAAAGGGACACCAGAATCAACTGAAACAGTTTACCAATGGTCAAAGCCAGAACAATTTGAGCCAGAAAAATTGTATTGGATTACCACCCAAAGTATAAAATTAACACTCATGAGTCTGTATATATTTATTATATATAATGTATATATATTAAATAGGAAAAGATAGAAAAACCTATCATGCCAAAAAAGTAGATACTTTTATGTAGATAATTTAGGTAGATACTCTGGTCTAAAGGAGATAAGAGATAACTTCCTACTCCTGAAATGTGGGCTGTGCACTGTGACTTCCTTCCAAAGAGTACAGTGTGGAAAGGGGGTAAAAAAAAGAGTGATTTGCAGTGGACAAACCTGACAAACACTAATCCAGACAGTTGACAGATAGTAACATCAACAATGATAGGTCAATTTTGATAGTATATAGCCTTCATAATGTAATGAGAATGGCACTTTACCTCTGAGGTCTTCTTCCCCTAAACCCATTATCCCAGTCTAATCATGATAAAAACACCAGACAAGCCTTAATTGACGGACAGTCCACAAAATACTTGACCAATAATCTTCAAAACTGTCAAGGTTATTGAAAATATAGAAAGTCTGGGAAACTTACAGCACAGATGACCCTAAGGAAACCTGACAATTAAATGTAATGTGGCATCCTGGATGGGATTCTGGAGCAGAAAAAGAGCATTAGAAAAAAACTAAGAACATCTGAATCAGGTACTTGTTTCAGTTAATAATAATGTATCAATATTGCTTAATTAATTGTGACAAATATACTACAATGTATATAGGTCAATACTATACTAATGTATATAAGATGTTAATAATACGGAAAACTATTCAGGGTATATGGGAAATCTCTGTACCATCATCAAAACTTTTCTGTAAATCTAGAACTATTTAAAAATTACTTTAAAATCAAGGAGGACATCATTCCTGACAAATTTCAGATTACGGTTGAAGACAGATTGAAAATATTGTCTTTACCATACACATTTCTGCTGCTTAAAAAACAAAACTAAACAAAAGCCTGCTAAATTTTGCCCTTGTTTCTCAATAATGTTCCAGGATATCCCTAGGTAGAGTATCATTAGACTAGTAAAGGTAGAAATCACTTAGGCTGGAGTTTCTATGATTAGAAGTAGCAGTAGTGAGGCTGGAATAGCAAAGAGATCGAAGTTTTTAAATAAACAGGAAATGGAAAGTCAAGGTCCCTGAGAATGGATCAATGGGATTATTTGCTTTAGTCATAGAAAATAAACAAGCAAACTTGACAACCCTTGGTTTTCATTTAGGAAATTAACTGCAATCCTTTTCTAAAATAGCAGTTATTGACTTTTTCTAGTTATGTACATCTTGGAGAATCCAATGAAAGCTTTGGATATTTTTCTTAAAAATGATGTAATAATATTCCATACTGTTTCAGAAATTTATTAACACTGCTTGCAGCCCTTTCATGAATCCTAGATTTTACACTCCTGTTCTAGGTATTTTATTGTGCTATAAAACTATATAAGATAAATAATGGGCCTCAGTGGGACTACTCAGTCTTCAGAATAATGTTATTTTCAATTTTTGTTTCCATTATGCTGTGCTGCACTTACTAAAATCTAACAAAGTCCCACTTTAAATTTGCTTGGCATATATAAAATAACCAAATGCCTTCGTTTTGAGATTGACTATTTGAGTCTGTATTATAATGTTTGCTCTTGCCTTTTCAGATAGAGATATGAGAATCAAAGCTGTTTTAGTTAATGTTAGACCATCACACTGTGAGGGACAAATAAGTATCAGAAAATAACCATGCTTTCACATTAAGAACAAATGGAAAATGGGATAAATTGTGCCAGATTTTCTCCAGAATAAAACTCTTTTTTGAGAACAAATTAAGAGTCTTGAAAACTGCATTAACTCTTTGGATAGTCTGCCTACTAGCATTTAGTATTTCAGTAGCTTATTAAGTATTAGATAAATATAGCCCTTCTCTTTGTAATTTTTCTGATGCCATGATGAATTCTTTTGTTTCTAGTTTCTCTGGAAGTATGATGAGTTTCACTGAAATATACACATTAGTCATTTAATAATTTCAAGTGCTCTGTTGAATTTTGTTAAAAACCAACATCCTCTCTACCAGGAAGGATAAATTCAAAGAGAAATGTAAGAATGCAACTGGGGTTATAAGAGCAAGAGATTTTAGGTCCTATGAATGAATGACATAATAATTATTTTTAAAAACTAGTGAAATATATAAACCAGAAATATTCTTTGAAGGAGCTTCTTAAACACTTTCCCTAAAACAGCTGTGTATGTGTATTTCCTGTAGGGAGTTGTACATGAATTTTGTATTGTTCAGTGTAAAAGACTAAAACCAAAAGAATATTATCCATCAATCTTATGAAATAACCCAGAGGCTACCAAGTGATGGGTGTCATCATTTACTATAATAAGGAAATGATGTATTGAGCTAAATTCATTCTTAAATCTGAAAGTCTCTAGCATTCTAGGGTACTAGCTTATGAATTAAATGTCCTCTTATGTCTATAGAGATACTGATGACCTCTTCCATTCAGTTTGATTTTGAGAGTGATTCCAACATTCATATGGGAGCACTCACATTTCCAATCTCATCCGGTCTCAGTGTTTCTTATTTATAAATTATAGTGATGTAGGCAGCAGGAAGAGGATGACCCAGATAGTAAAAAAAAATGTGGTTATTGCACTCATGGATGGTCATCAGTTGACTTGACTTTAGTCGAGTCACTTAAGCCCTGTCATCTATAAACTGCAGCTATTAATTCTAGATTTCATTGAATGCCCTCTAGAGGTTAACAATCACATCCGGAAGCAAATTAAACATTGAAAAGGAAGCTCTGAATATAGATTTTCTCCCAAGGTGAATATAGATTAATTTTTTCCCAAGGTAAAGCTTAATATTGGACACAAAATATGTTGGGCCATATTAGCAACACAAGCTCTTTCAGTGGTTTTTACATGTTTGGCTCAAGAATCATTCAAAAGAGGTAAATAGTCCTGTCAAACACAGAGAGATCACACACCTAGGTACACTTTTTTTCCCCCACTCTTTATTTTTGCACTCTACTGTGAATGAATTTTCCTGTAAAGTTGAATTCTTTATCCTAAATAGGAATTATTTCACAATTATTTTGTAACTATTTTGTAAATTGGTTTTAAAAGCCATGTTTCTAGACTCAAAGCCATAGAGAACAGACTTGTGGTTGCCAAGGGGAAGGGGGTGTGGAGGAGGGATGGAGTGGGAGTTTGGGATTAACAGATGCAAACTAGAATATATAGAATGAATAAATAACAACGTCTTACTGTATAGCACAGGGAACTATATTCAATATCCTGTGATAAACCATAGTGGAAAAGAATATGAAAAGAACATGCATATATATTTATAACTGAATCACTTTGCTGTACAGCAGAAATTAACATAACATTCTACATCAACTATATTTCAATAAAGAAAGAAAAAACAGCCATGTTCCTTTAAATTTTAACATTTTTCTTTTGGTTGGCAGAAATATTTCACAAGTTATTAGACTATATTGTAGAGCTATTTAAATATGCAGGTAGCTTCCAATTCTTTAAGAATTCATATTTCAAAAGTTTGTTTGTAAGCTGGCTTTAGATCCCAGGATAAAATTCCCTTCAAAAGGTGCTCTGCATTAATACAGGGAAAATAACACTCCCATACAAACACAGAGGAACTCTGCATGAAATATTACATAAACAAAAAAAACCCCCAAAATCATAAATATCAAAATTGATACCCACATATTCCAGAAAAGGAAGAGTGATGTCAAAGTCGGAGCAGTGACGGAGAACCATTCTCTGGGGAAATGAAATAGATCTAGGTCTTCATAATAAGAGACTTGAGGAGAAGAACCTCAGATGCATGGGCTGCAAAGCTAGACACCAGACTTTATAGACGAGCAAAGGTTCGGACATGACCCGCCCAATTATACAGAAGACCAGGGCTTTCTCTGATGGTCCGAGACTGAAAAAGTTCTTCCTTGCTGAATAGAAAGGAGAAACATGCAGCCCAAGAGTCCCGGGCAGGCAGCATGGGACCACAGGAAGAGAAACCTTCCAGGAAAGGAGCCAATAGCAAAAAAGTCAGACATAAGAAATAAAGAATGTGCCCTGCTCACGTTTGAGCCACCAGATCAGGCCAAAGAATAGTGAATCCTTCTGTTCCTCCTCCTCCTTCTAGTGCAGTCAAGTTTAGAGGACTGAGTTAAAAACACTCCCCAGTTCAGAGAACATTATCATCATCTTAAACAAGAGCCCTCCATTGTATATGAATTCTTTCCCTTCATGCTGGTCTCTACTCGCTTGCCCCTCGCTACTGTAAGCTTCCACTCTAAAAATCATTGCTCTGTCTCTGTTGATGCATGCATCCTTCTAGAATATAGACTATATTGTTTTCTGTCTGCAAGTGTTTTTAATTTACATTAATGGTATTTTGCTATAAATTGTGTTCTGTGTCTTTCCACTTACTCAGCACAGTGCCCATGAGGTCTATTTATGACACTATACATCTAGATGGTTCAAACTGCTGCAGAGATACAGACATCCCTGCTTCCCCCCACATGCTGTGTTTGTGGAAACAGTGAGTTAGAGGCAAAACACTATTGTTAGGATAGTAAATAAACTTACACATGACCTCTTCTGGAACTCTGTAAATATTTCTTGTGATGTATATCCAAGAGTAGACTTTTTCTGTCAGAGAATGTATACATCCTACATTTAGCTAAATACTGCCAGCTTGCTTTACTGAATGGCTTAACCAACTTACATTCCTATCAAAAGTGAATAGGTAGCCTTCCCACATTCTGGCCAGCATTTTGTGTTATCTACTCTACAAATTGTTGCCATTCTTATGTGCATATATTACCACACTTTTGTTCTGCTTTACATTTATATAATTATTGGTTTTAACCACCTTTTCAAATACTTATTAGACATTTTGGCCCCCTTTTTTTGATCTGCCTATTCAAATTCTTTGCACATTTTTCTATTTGGTTTCCCAACTCTTTCTTCTTTTATTTACACGAGTTTTTTAAAATACCATATGGTATTTACTTGTCAATTGTAGACATTACAAATATTTTACCTCACTCTGTTATCTGTCTGTTAATTTTATCTGTCAAACATTATTAATTTTGCTTATATCAAACATTATTAATTTTGCTTAAATCAAATCTATCAATGCTTTCATTAATGATTGGTAGTTTATGGGGTCTAGTTTAAGAAGTTTTCCTATCCCAACTTTATAAAGCTATTTAACATTTGGGACTTCCCTACTGGTTTATTGATTAAGACTCCACCCTTCCACTTCTGGGGGCATGGGTTTGATCCCCAGTTGGGGAAATAAGATCCTGCATGCCGCGTGGCCAAAAAAAATTTTTTAAGTAAATTCAAAAAATAAAATAAATTCAAAAAATAAAACCATTTATGTATTAGCTTTTTTGTTTTGTCTTTCACAATAGGTCATTAATCCTCCTTGAATATACCTTTGAATATAGTATCCATTAGGGTCCCAGCTTTGTATTTAATGAGCCAGTTATTCTGACACCATCACTAGATTCCCTTCCCCATTGCTTTCTGCTGCCTCCTTTATCATATATCAAGTTCCTTTACACATACAGGTCTGCAGCCGAATTATCTGTTTTGATTCATCAGTCTATTTGTTTCTATGCTAGTCCATATTCTCGTTATTATATTTTCATTGGATGCCTTAATATCTGGTATAGTTAGTCACTGCCTTTTAATTTTCTTTATCAACACAGACTTGGCTACTACGAACTACATTCTTTTATCTGAATTTTAGAATTTGTTTGTTGAATACCCCAAATATCTTAACTGCAATTTGATTTGCATAGTATTGAATTTATAGATTAATTTGGGAGATCTGTCTCCTTGCCAGTTAAATTTTCCCATCTTTAAACATGCTATATCTGCCCAATTATTCAAATGCTATTTTATCTAATATGATAGAAATTAAAACATTTCCCCATAAAATCTTGAATAATCTTAATGAGTTTGATTCCTTTTCTATCTTGGTCCCACCCTTCTCCAGCCTTTCCCCATCCCAAGCCCCGTATACATGCACACGTTTCAGCATCACTGTCTCAGTGGCTTCTCATGAATTTTGCATTAGCTCTTCAGTTCTTCCTAGACTTTCCTTTTTATCCAGTGGTATCTTTGGAGCTAGGATGGCAAAGGCAACCTACAGCCTGTGCTGGTTTGCCCCCATGGTCCCATTGATTGTCTGTGATGGTTTGAGCTGAACTTTTCGTTACTTGCAAGTGAACCTCCTAATTTAAAAAGCATGTCAGTAAGTGGTACACATACCACATTGACATACGGGGTTGGTGGTGGGCATTATTTTATATTTGTCATATAATCTCCATCTCACATCATCCAGTCCTTCTTAATCCTCCAGCTCTCTCCAAGTCCTCTAGTAGCCAAGGTCATCACATGGCTTGCTAATTCCTTCTCCTCTTTCTGTTCCTTCCACCTGCTCTACCCAACAAAGCTCTCCAATATCCAGAAGGGCTGGCTCTTCCTCTAACATCAGATCATTATTTCTTCTTCCTTTTTTTTAAGTGATCTAATTTTAAACATTTAGAAGAGACCACCTAATTGTTTATACCAAGGGAATTTTCATCCTAGAGATAGTCTCAATCCAACTCAATTTATAATTGGTGTAAAATTTCAGAGTGTAACAAATGAAAACAATTCAACAAGTACAGTGGAGAATATTTCTGGGTTGTGCCATTACCAGGTAAGCAAACGAGTTCTCTGTAAGAGGCTGTTCCATGGGTGGTTGGTTCTTCAAAGTATTTTCTCCTTTTCTATAGCTTCTTCCTTTGTTTTCATTTTGCATACAATCTGAGCATAGGATATAGGATTTATAAAATTTCTGCATTTTTTTCTTGTGCAATGTTGTGACATTGCAATGTGGGCCTGTAGCACTCTGAGAGAGCCAGAGATTTATTCATCAAACTGTTTAAGTGCAGGTCAGTCTTAAGGCTAAACTAAAAGGTATATAAAATTGTCACACCTGGGTCTCTTAAGTCTAGACATTAACCCAGCAAACCTCTAAATTCTAATTAGCTTTCTCTTTAACCTCATTTTACTTTCTCTTCCCATTTTCATTGTGTGAAATTTCAAGCTCTTAATAGGATAAAATTTCTTCTACCTTTGTTTGCGAGATATGTCATTTCAAAATTTAATATCTGAAAAATGTCCAAAGGGGAATTTCAACAGATACACTCCACTCATTAGTACAAAGATTACTGAGGTTCTCTATAGAGTATATGTAGAATATAAGGATCATTCTTTCGTGTGTCTTGCTTGTTTTATTCTTTCTCATTTTTGTCTCCTAACCTATCTATATTTACATATGTCTAATCAGGTATATTTGGTACATGCAGAAGTCCATTAGCATAATAAGCAAATGTTTTAAGTTAAAGTCTCTGGTAAATTATACTTGTGCTCTTGTACTGTTTACTACGATTTTAATAAATCACAGGAAAATTGATGGCTGCGTGAATTAACTTTTTCAGTAATTTTTAAACTTTCAGATTTAAAAAATTTAATCATCATTGCAATTTTTAGTGTTTTATACTTCTAAAACATGGCATAGTTATTTGTTTTATGATGATCAAATATCAGGTTGTATTGGAAACATACTCATTAGTAAAAACACTATTCCAGATTTTTGGTATTTTCATTAGCTATACCTGGACAGTGTAAAGGCAACTATTATTTATTAATCAACATTGGCTGTGAATATTCTATTTTGATTACTTACTTAGTACTAGAGGATAGCACCTAATGCTATACTTATTAATCTACTTTTGATATTATGAGCTCAAGGCAGTTGTAGAAAATGCTTTAATAGGTGTTAAAGGCAGAGAAGAGACACTAGAATTTGGAAAGTGGTTTCATAGTTTAAGGGAAAAATTAATTTTTTTTTGTTTTAACTTTTGTTTGCTTTTCTCAAGTGTCTTCTTAACTAGTGAGCCCAAAATGTCAGGTCTGTAATCCCCGCAAGAGATTTACCAGGTGTGTGTACTTCCTGGATCTCGTAGTTCAGTGAGCTGTATTATCTGCCTCAGCACAATCTCTTCTCAAGCCATTTACTGATGCTGTAATCACAACCCTTGAAATGTATGGGTAAATAAAGAGATCCTTTATCAGAAATGTATAACTTCTCTCTCACTTTCTCAAGAGACTATTAATGGTAAAATAAGCAATTTCTTTTTTCCTCTTTATTTGAAAACAATACATTGTACTCATGATTTCAAGATTTCTTTCCAGTGCCTCATTAAATTGGCTCCCGTGTTATAGAAAACCTCTTGTGAAGGATGCTTCCAGAGGAAACTTGTTTCATTAAACTCTCAGTCAAGTCCTCTTCTCAAGCTTTGCTATTTCCTTCTGACGCAAGAAGGGTCACAGAGATGGCCCATCTCTTCCTTAAGATTATTTAATAAATAATTTTCCATCCATTACTCCCATGCACAATAATTAACAACATTACATAATTAATCTAGTCTTTTCTCCTATACTTAATACTCTTGTATGCAGGTCCTACTTTGGGTTGGCATGTGGAATAGATTAGACGTTTTAGAATACTAAACAATTTCCACACAAAATGCCTAATTATTTACCTAGCAGGAGCTTTTGTTTTGTTTTGCTTTGTCTTCCAAAGACTGGGACACTAGATAAGTCATTGTTCTTCTCTACCATGAACTATAAAATTAAAGGAGATAATTAGGTTTTCCAGACTTGATTCTGTGTCCCTGGAATAGAACAGGTTCTCAGAACTTGAGTAGTTTAAAGCCATTTAGTAAGTTTTTCCATATTTTTTCTTTTAAAGAAAAAATCTCTTGAAAAATCTCTCTTCAAAAGTGCCACATTCCTGATTTTAAAACTCCACTCATTTGGTTTTGACCAATTCTGTGGGAAGAAATCTAAAATAGTTTTCCTCCTGTTCAGCCATGTTTTCTTTGGTCAATGCCATTTCAGTTTTCCTGGTTTATTCTTTTTGGATTTTTCTAAATCATTTTTATTCATACTAAATATGATAGGGAAAACATTAGCTGAATATTTTTCTCTAACTTAGTCTTTTGGTAAAGGGTACAGTTGAAAGGCTAAAACAGATAGATACATGGATAGATAGATAGATAGGGTTTGTATCTCCACTAGTTTGTTCCTCCACTAACATAGGCTGCATTATATTTTTAGTAAAAATGGAATTCATGATATTAGGAATGAAAGTGAACAATTCATTCTGTGTTTGATAGGTTTCAGGTGAAAAAAATTCTAAAACTAAGTTCTAGAGAGGAATGAGATCTCGAGTAAATAAATGAAGGTTGTTGGCTCTTTCTTCTCTGGGGACATTTGCTGAATATAGGCATGTAGGTGGAATATCAGACCTACCATAGGCACAAGGAATCTACTAGAGTAAACAGAAACTTGTGGAGTTTTTAATAGCCATGTAGGTGGCATGATTGACTGGAATCTGACAGAACTAGTTTTTTCTACCTCACTCACCCACCAAACATTTACTAAGAGTATGGCATTATAGAATGCTGGGGCTAGACTGGAAAAGAAGAGAGATCTTCATAAGTCTTGCACTTTAATCGCAAATTTCCGCCAGAAGGATGTGCCTATAATACATATCTCATGGGTATCATCCTTTAAACATTCGAAACCAGACATGAATTGAAAGAAAGTGACAAGATCAGGTGCATTTAGGCTGGTATGGAAAATACAGATCGATGGAACAGTATAAAAAGCCCAGAAATAAGCCCACACACCTATGGTCAATTAATCTATGACAAAGGAGGCAAGAATATACAATGGAGAAAAGACAGTCTCTTCAATAAGTGGTGCTGGTAAAACTAGACAGCTACATGTAAAAGAATGAAACTAGAACATTCTCTAACACCACACACAAAAATAAACTCAAAATGGATTAAAGATCTAAATGTAAGACCGGATACTATAAAACTCCTAGAGGAAAGCATAGGCAGAACACTCTTTGGCATAGATCGCAGCAATATCTTTTTGGATCCATCTTCTAGAGTAATGGAAATAAAACAAAAATAAACACATGGGACTTAATTAAACTTAAAAGCATTTGCACAGCAAAGGAAACCATAAATGAAATGAAAAGGCAACCTACAGAATGGGAGAGAATATTTGCAAGCAATGCGATGGACAAGGGATAAATCTCCAAAATATACAAATAGCTCATATAGTTCAATATAAAAAAAAACAAACAACCCAATCAAAAATTGAGCAAAAAATCCTAACAGACATTTCTCCAAAGAAGACATACAGGTGGCCAAGAGGCACATGAAAAGATGCTCAGCACTGATAATTATTAGTGAAATGCAAATCAAAACTACAATTAGTTATCACCTCACACCAGTCAGAATGGCCATCATCAAAAAGTCTACCAACCTATTTACAAAACATAAATAGAGTCACAGATGTAGAAAAGAAAATTATGGTTACCAAGGGGGGGAAGGAGGGGAGGGATAAATTGGGAGGCTGGGATTGACATATACACACTACTATATATAAAATAGATAACTAATAAGAACCTACTGTATAACACAGGGAACTCTACTCAATACTCTGTAATGACCTATATGGGAATAGAATCTAAAAAAAGAGTGGATATATGTATATGTATAACTGATTCACTCTGCTGTACAGCAGAAACTAACACAACATTGTACATCAACTCTACTCCAATAAGAATTAATTTTAAAAAGTCTACAAATAATAAATGCTGGAGAGGGTGTTGAGAAAAGGGAGCCCTCCTATACTGTTGGTGGGAATGTAAATTGGTACAGCCACTATGGAGAACAGTATCGCAGTTCCTTAGAAAACTAAAAATAGAGCTACAATATGATCCTGCACTCCCACTCCTGGGCACATATCCAGAGAAAACCATAATCTGAAAAGATACATGCACTCCAATGTTGATCGCAGCACTATTTGCAATAGCCAAGACATGAAAGCAACCTAAATGTCCATCGACAGATGAATGGATAAAAAAGATGATACATTTATACAATGGAATATTACTCAGCCATTAAAAAAGAATGAAGCAATGCCATTTACAACAACATGGATGTACCGAGAGATTATCATACTAAGTGAAGTAAGGTAGACAAACACAAATATCATATGATATCGCTTATATGTGGAATCTAAAAAAAGTCATGATATAAATGAACTTATCTACAAAACAGAAATAGACCCATAGACATAGAAAACAAACTTATGGTTACCAAAGGGGAAAGGGGAGGAGTATAAATTAGGAGTTTGGGATTAACATATACACACCACTATATACAAAATACATAACCAGCAAGGACCTACTGCACAGGGAACTATATTCAATATCTTGTAATAACCTATAATGGAAAAGAATATATATATATATGTATATATATATAAAATTGAATCATTTTACTGTACACCTGAAACTAACACATCATAAATCAACTATACTTCAATTTAAAAAAAGGAACACAATGTTCACAGTAGAATAAAAAAGTACTAGTGAACTGGAAAAAAAAGGAAGTTAAATTGCAACACACTGCTGACATAACACATCTCCTGAATAAGTCAATATATATTTAGCTTCTCACCCTAGCTGCCAGAGAAAGGAAAGAGTATGCTCTGTGGAGGGAAACCATTTCCCTGTTTTTTAAAAATATATAATACCTGACATACATCCACAAATTGCAAGACATGTGAAGAAACAGGAAAATATCAACCAAAATCAAGAGCAAAAATAAGAAACAGAAGCAGACACATAGCATCAGAGGTTAGCATTAGTAGACAAGGAATTTTAAATGATTATTATAAATATGTTAAAGAAAAGAGAGGCAAAAATAAACACAATAACTGGAAAAATAATAATTTAACAAAGAAGTAGAAACTCTAGAGGGGAAATCAATTGGACATTGTATAACTGAAAAATAAACTGTTTGAAATTAATAATTTTGGAATGGATTTAACAGAAGGTGGACAGCAGACTGAAGTATCAGTGAATTTGAATTCAAGTCGATATAACTTATAAAAACAAAAGCACAGAGATAAAAAGAATGGAAAAAAAAGAACAGAGCATCAACTAACTTGTCCCACAAACACATAAGCTGTAATATCAGTAGAACCCATATTTTTCCTTTCAAAAATGATGTCTTCACATATACAGTAGTATGGGAGGGGAGAACAGTCTTTAACAGTCTTTTTTTTTCTCCTCTCGCTCTTTTGTCCTCAAGGAGAGGGTTGTAATGCTATTTTTTTTCTCTCCGATATAAATTCCTTGAGTATATTCATTAAACTAATATTTATGAAGTTCCTACTGTGTTCCAGGTCCTAGAGATATATAAGTCAATAACTACTACATTCTAGAGTATGGAGATAGGGCAATGGACAAAATAAATACACTCTCCATGTGCATGCATTTTACTTTCAAGCAGAGGGAGACAAGAAATACAACTGTGTGTCTGTGTATGTGATGATATGTGTTTTTATCAAAAAAGTCAAGCAGTAAAAGGAGATATAATGTGAATAGGGGATGGAGGACTGTGTAACGTTTGAGACAGGATGGTCTGGAAATGCTTCCCTGGTGAGTTGACATGTGAGTAGACTCTTGAATAAAGTGAGGTGACATGCATGCCATGAAGATGACTTGGAAAGTGTCAGCAGAAGGGATAACGAGTGCTAATACAGTGAATCAGATGCATTCGCGCTGTGTTGGAAGGCCAGGGAGTACAGCCTGGTCCAGTGGAGAAATCAAGGTAGAGCAAAGTAGAAGAAAAGCAAAAAGGTTAGTTTGAGCTAGATCTATCAAAGGAGTTGGGCCATGATAAGAACTGGACCTCTACTCTAAGGGATGTGGTGGGGGCCACCTACCTGGCATATTTGAAAAAAACCTTTCTACCCTTTTGTAGAAAGGCAGAATGGAAAAGGCAGAAACAAGAACAAGGAGCAATAGTCTAGTTAAAAGATGCTGGTGGCTGGGCTAGGATGGTGGTAATGGAAGTGGAGAGATGTAACCAGAATTTAAATATAATTTTTAGATAGTATTAACAGCATTTAAGTATAGATTCAATGTGAGGTAAGAGTGAAAAAGAGGAATACATGAGTTACTTAATGGCTGTTTAAAATGTTAGTGGTAGATAATTTCCATCTTGTTTGTGAATTGGCAATGGTTTCCTAGAAATGTTTTTGAAAAGAAAATTTTGAGTCAGAGTAAAAATAAAAAGTGTTGAAACAATTAGTGATGTTGACCATGTGTCAAGTGGAAGAAAATACTGGGATACATGCCATGTATCTGTAATCCTTAACTGAGACTATATAAGCTAAATTTTATTTTTATTCATTGATCCATCTGATTTTTCTTCCCTTTTCTGTTCTAAAAGGTCTTTGGTGACCCTATTTTGTTTTCATTTATCTACAAAACTGTCAAATATTTAGTTTGTTAACTCTTCCAAAGATTCATTGGTTTTTACTGAGGTAAATCTACATAAACGGAAATGTGCAGACCTTAAGTATACAATTTGGTGAGTTTTGCCAAATACACACAAAGACACACACACACACACACACACACACACGCGTAACTGCACTTAAAGAAAGTTTTAAGAAAGGTAATATTTTCCCATGTCTCTGGTTAGTCTCAACTCCCGCTCTGTAATCACTATTCTGATTTTTACTACTTTGCCTGATTTCAGATTTAGTTGGTCTGGCTTCTTTCACCCAATATAATGTTTT
Organism: Mesoplodon densirostris; assembly: GCF_025265405.1. Taxonomy (NCBI): domain Eukaryota; kingdom Metazoa; phylum Chordata; class Mammalia; order Artiodactyla; family Ziphiidae; genus Mesoplodon; species Mesoplodon densirostris. Next base: position 87,708,126 of record NC_082666.1, on the reverse strand, counting down.
GAGATTTCTCCATATTGTTTTGTGTATCAGTTGGTTTATTTTTTAAAGTTATTGCTGAGTAGTATTCCCTCAAAAAAAAAAAAAATCCCAGTATGTTTATCAGTTCTCTTGTGGATTGGTGTATGGGTTGTTTTCAGTTTGGGGCTATTAAAAATAAAGTTGCAATATACATTTCTGTACAAATAAGATTCTTCATTTTAATTTACCATAATTTATGATGTATTCTTAGGGAGCCAGAGACAAAAATTAGGGCCTACACCAAATGAGTTCATAAAATCCCAGATAAAGCCAGAATCCTTAAAAGGAGACCCCCCCCTTTTCTACTAAAATAAAAATTATCTTAAAAAAGAGAAACATTGAAGAAAGCATGTCTGTTTCAGGTTTCTCCCTAGTAACAATTTTTAAAAGAAATATAAAATTCTCTCTTGAGTGGTTGGAACCATATCTAGCTCTTGCACAGGTTTTGGGTTATAACTGATGCTATCAGGGTGTTCTGAATATCTTCAAACTGGATTTTAATTTTAAAGTATTTTGGATTGCTTGTTTATCCAGGCACCTAACTGAAGCAAAACCAAATCCTTACTGGAACTAGACTGATGTTTAAAAGCACCCATCAAAGTTTACTGTAAAGTTCCAAAGAAAATATCTTCCACCTTCCCCTACACACACATACACAAAGGACATACTTGAGGAAACAAGATACCATGAATGAGAATAGATAGAAGCAACAAACTGAAGAATTAGTCTCACAAAGTTTGAAGATATTGGAATTATCAGATAGAGATCATAGAAAAGTTTGTTTATTGTGACTGAAGAAATCAAAGAGGGCATTGAATATATGACTAAAAAAAAAAAAAGACCAGACAAATATGAAGACCCAAATATAATATCTAAAAAAGAAAAAGTATAATAATTAAAACTCAAATCTTAGTATGTAGGCTTAACAGGAAATCAGACATACTTGAAAAGGAAAATTCATAAGCAGGAAATTAGATTTTTAAAAATGACCTAGAGTGGAGCATAGAAGGATGAAGAAATGGAAAATGTGAAAGAAATGGTAAGAGACCTGGATAATGCAATGAAACTTTCAAATATACACAGTTTCAGAGGGAGAGAATAGAGAGCACATAAAGATGTGATATGTGCCACATAGCACAGGGAGATCAGCTTGGTGCTTTGTGACCACTTAGAGGGGTGGGAGGGAGACGCAAGAGGGAGGAGATATGGGGATATATGTATATGTATAGCTGATTCACTTTGTTATAAAGCAGAAACTAACACACCATTGTAAAACAATTATACTCCAATAAAGATGTTTAAAAAAAGATGCAATACGTGCATCTCATATTTCAAAATTATAAGCTGGCTTGTTTTTCCTTACTCACACAATTTTAAAAATTGAGATATAATTCACATTGCTTAAAATTTACCCTTTAAAAGTATCTAATTCAGTGGTCTTTACTATATTTACAAAGTTGTACAATTATCACTACCTAGTTCCAGAACATTTTCATCAACCCCCAACAAACCCCTTAACTATTAGGAGTCACTCTTCATTCCATTTTCTGTCGCTGTGGAATTACCTATTTTGCACATTCAAATAAATGGACCCTTCCCATACATGGTCTTTTGTTTCTGGCTCCTTTCACCTAATGTAATGTTTATAAGGTTCATCCACATCGTAGCAAGTGTCAGTACTTCATTCCCTTTAATGGCTGAATAATTTCCCATTGTATGGATATGCCACATTTAATTTCTCCATTCCTCGGTGGGATTCGTCATTTGGGTGGCTTCCACTTTTTGGTTACTGTGGATAATGCGATTGTTTTGTTTGTTCTGACAGACATTCTACTTCTAAGCTCTAACTAACACCTTTCTCCCAATACTAGTTTTTAACAACCATGTCTGCCCCTAAACCTCAAATACATGTTCTGATACCATGAACCTTGTCCTAGTTAGTTTGTGTTTAGATGTAATGAACTATAAAATACATAATTCCTCTTTTACAAATGGACTTTAGGGAAATCTCCATGTTGGCATTTAGGCTGGATGTAAATACACTCCAAATATCCCATGCTGTCACCAGCCTTATGATCTTTCAAAGGAAAAATTAAAAAGCTAAACTCTTTTAACTCCTACTGAAATGATGTGTCCTGGAATAGATTTCTTACTGCTCTCCAAGGAAATTACAATACATTACCAAAATTGTATTGTTTTAATTTTCTCCCTTAGAATTCCATGAAGAAGTTTGGACCAAAAATATAATTTTAAAAATCTCTATCAAGCAAAACGATTTTAATTAATTCTTTATTCTTTGTTAGAGACAGCCACTCTGTCTGGTCTAAGCAGCGTCTGATTGAGAGAGATTTTAAAAGATGCTAAGGTACAATCGAATAGTTTCACTGAGCAAAGGGGAACTTAACAGAATTGAAAGACATGCTTTGGTTCCAACTTCAGTCTTATTTCTGTCCTAGTTCACAAACTTTCAAGCCTGCATTGGAATATGCTGTCCTTTCTCCTTCACTTAACATCTGATGTGGGCAACCAAAGCACTCACAGCTGGTACTGATCAGACTAGGCCAAACACTCAAAAACTTACATCAGTGAAGCAAGGCCGGGGGTCAGACATCCTTGGCAAAACTCACTAAACATTTTTGTAAAATTACTTACAGATTCATCAAGTTACCAGTAATTTTTCTGCATGAATGGGATCCAGAACGCATTTGTGTGCCTGTGTATGTGCTTTTTAAACTCAAGCAAAAAGTAAATAATTGCCCAATTTGCATTACTGAAAATATGGGACCTGAGGGGTGGGTGTGTAAGGGGCACATTAAGTGGGAGGAAAAAATGGGCATTCCCAGAGAGAGCTATTCTAGAAGTTACCAGGATAACTTTTAAAAAGAAAATGACCTTGAGAGTTGGAAGTCCATTTGAGGTGGGCAGGGGGGGAAACGGGGCTGTGATCCAGAATAAAAAGGAAATGGAGATGCTTTAATTTTGCCCCTAAAGCAATGGAAATTTATTGTGTGTGTTTGGATAAATATTTTATATTTTTTTACTACCCTGGTGGGTGAGCTGGAATTTTATGACATTATGGCCCTATTGGACAGAGATTCAAGCCACTGGCAAGAAACATTAGTTTGGTTGGGCAAAAGGTTAGTCCAAAGTTAAGGCAGCGTTCTCACTTAGCTGGCTTGTCAGAGGGACTCTTCTATTCCATACACCTTGAAATAAAGGGAAGGTAAAAATTCTTAGGAAACTAAAATCTGTGATAGTTATGTGAGAGAGTTCATTGTCACTGCATAAACAAGTCTTGCTTGCTTACCTAAGAAATAAGCAAATCATATAGGGAATGCTTTAAAATTAAAGTTTAAACTCAGGCTACATTTTGTTTGTATTGCTTCAACAGATCTCTGGGGCTCTCCCCTGGGATTGCATTACCTTTTTCTGTGAGTTGCTCTTTGCACCTTTTGTGGCTTACCATGCCCTCAAATTGTTGCACTTGTTTACTGTTTGAACCCATTTCTTTTTGAGAGAAGGGATCATGTCTTATCTATATTTTTCTTCCCAGTGTCTGGCATATAGTAGCTGCTGAATAAATACACACAGACTAAATCATTCATTGGCAGCAATCAAGATTATGAAAAGACTGTCCTGCAAACCATATTAGTTGAGATTAAGATAATTACTCCTTATTTAGAATCCTTTCTTTCAGAGTATGTAAATCCCTTGGGTTTGAAAAAAAAATTGTCTGGAAGAGTTCAGTGGATTGGCTTTCCTTGAGAGACAGCCAACATTTTTTTCTCCTGATCCATAATTGGAATAAAGTGAGGACAGCCATTTAGATGTTCGTTCAGCAGTTCCTAAATTAATCCAGACTTACAAAAGAAGGGGGAGAAAGAGACTGGGAGGAAAATGAAGGAGAAGATAGAAGCAGAAAAAAGGGAGACAGAGAGGGAGAGAGGAAGATTAGCTAAGAAATTTACTGCTGTGTTTGTCTTAAGACATTAGCACCTTTTATGTAATTGTAATTTTGGCCCCAGATTTTATTTTTACCACATGCGCCTTGTTTTGAACTAACTCCCAGAACTGTGCCATGAAATATTCCTAGTTCAGCATCACACCTGGGTCCAGTTCAAGAACCTAACTACTTCTAGTCCTCACGCTAAAGCCTCATTCTCATATGCCAGGAAAAATAGCCATTGCCATTCACCATCTGGATCCAATGTACTCTCTTTATTAATTCTTCATATTTTTATATTTTACCAAAAAATCACAACGATAAAAATGGAGGCGTAGTGCAAATCATTTAGGAAATTTAATAAGAATTCGAACAGAGTAAACTCAAATTTTTAGTTCATACTTTCATGATTTTAACATTATATATGCCTAAAATGGGCAACATCTTTTGAATGCAACTATCTGCTCATCAGCAGCCAGGAATGAACCTGGGATGTATCCATTCTGTAATACATATTCTGTATTTCAAATACATATTTAAGAGGTTCTAGCTTATCATTAATTCTTATTCTTATTGAATTTGTATCATCAAAATGCAATATTTAAAAACAATTTTTGGAACATTTGGATGTGATAACTTTGGTTGCATCTTCTCTGCTCTGTAATTAAGACCATTTTCAGTCTTACATTTATAAACACTATTTAGAATGAGCAATGATTACATTTTTATACACATCTGTCGTCAGCATTTGTCTGATCACAAATTGTATCAGGAAAGTTTGGTGCAGAGACATCATAACAGGTGAAAGAATACTGTCACACATGCTTTTAACAAAATGGGATGGTCCCGTTTCTCTCACGAATATTGCATGGTAATATGCTTTCTGCTGAATGGCTAACTGTGTGAGAAAATCGTATTTCTTTTTCATCCTTAGAAATGTATTGTTGTTCATTACTGATTTTCAAATTTCAGAAAATTTATCCTGGACATCGTAATCTGAATGTTTGTAATCTGAAATTTTGCTTATGCAATGAAATTCACTGTTGGATTAGAGTATAGAGTGCTCCTAACCTGTCTGTCTGCATTTGGTTTCTGAATCATCTTGCAGTTGTGGAATATCTTCTTCTCTCAGTTTTCCTCTATTTTCCATTATGGGCAGGACATGAGAAATCCTGAATTCAAAATTGTTTTCAATGAAAAAGTAGACTACAGAGATGATGTCTCCAGTCCCCTTTTATATCTTCTCAAAAAGGAAAACTGAAGGATGAAACAGTAGTGATTATTTATTTTAATAATTTATTATCCTTCTAGGTTACTGAATCATTCTTCTGTTTTCTTATTAAATTTTTAAAGTATATCTGGGAATAACTGATAACTAATGAGAAAATAATTCCTAGGATGATTAAATAGAAAATGTTTCAAGAAATAGAGAAAAATGAAATCACTAAGAGAAAAATGAAATCACTAAGAACTTATAATGTATCTCAGATACGTAAAAGGTTCCAATGGATTCAAATGATAATTACAAAACAGAAAAAGTTTTATTCTAGTTTAGTAGAAATAGGTGAATCTTTCTCTTTATTCTTTGGAAGACCCCTAAGAAAGGATAAAAGTCATGAAATACCAATACTTTCAAATTGAGCTATTCTAAAATAATTTTTAAACTAAAACTGGGTCATATGAATCCTGATGGTGTATTGACTTAATCAGATACATAACAAATACTCTTTAACAACAGAAATCAGCAGTATATATTTGTGAGTATGTGAGTATGTTGAAACATCCCACCCATACTTGCAATTCTATATACTATTGGGACTAACACTCTGGTGTTCCACTTCCATTTTATTCATTGCAACATTGCTTATAAATCCAATTCAGCATCAGTTTTGCTCTGGATCAGTCCTGAGGACTTTGGTCTAGCTCACTGTCCCCACAGGTGGAAGAATGTGAAAATCTTGATTTGGTAAACCACTTGAGTTTTTGATCTGAAAATAAATAGCTTCCAGGGAAATAGGACCCCAAATATATTTTATTTATATATGGCTCTGTCTCTCTCTTTTTCCCTTGGAAACTCCAACTGCATACAAATCACCTCCCTCCACATTATCTCAGTGAGCACCTAGTGGGTACCTCACACATGCTGAAGAAAATGTTCACTCTCTTGCAGGTACAGTGCTTCTCAGTGTTTCTCTATTAGGAATAGGCATGTTCCTGCAACTGGTTGCTGGTCCAAGTGCAAAGTTTCTCTCATTGATAAAAGAAGCCCACAATTTCTTTATTGGTAGATGCTATAAGTATGCGGGGTATCAGCACTGTAGAGGAATGGACAATGCCTATTTTTTTCTTTTTATACAACTATCCATTGAAGGGATCCCCAAAAAGTATTGTTTAGTCCCTAATGTGTTATAGAGTTCAGGGAAGCAATGTGTCCAGATTTTATGTACAATTCTCTCTTGCTTTCCTTTTGCCCCAGACAGGATTCCATAGAGTTTGGCAGGGCCGGCTTTGAGTGGAGGCCACCTGCAAATACTATTTTTCTCTGAGGATGACTAAAAATATCTAGTTCCTGCTTCTTCACTTAGTTTTGTTATATCCCAGTAGGTTTTCTGCAATCTCCTTTCAAATAGATATTTATAAAATCCCCTTAACTAATTGGCCAGATATGTCCACATAAATTTCATCACCACATGCTCTCCCGCTCGGAAAATTCAGACAATGTGCAAAGTTAATTCATTTGGGCCCATCTAAACATTTGCCAAACACACCCCACATTCCTTAAAGGTAGTGGTGCAAAGTAAAAGGCGATGTCTTAAAGTACAATCCCTCTGTAGTTAAATCTAAACGAAACTTATTGTTTCTGTCAATAAATGTTACATATCCTATGTCAGAATTTGGAGAACGACAAAATGTGAAAGAAAATATGGACTGTGTCATACTGTGCTCATGATTATTAATCTGAGCTTGAGACAGACATAGAGAAAAGAGAAGGAATGGTATTTTATTCTTAAACTTGAAATTCATTTGCCTTAACTTTTTATGCTTTGATGATATTTTGGTTGACTACTTAAAACATGTTGAATAAAAATAATTATTTGAAATGTTCAGTTTTACAAAATTGGCATCACATTGTAAATTCAGTTTTATATCCTCCTTTTCCACTTAAATTTATATTTGAACATTTTCCATGTCATTAAACATTATTTGAAAATACAATTTTAATGTCTTCTTAATAGACTATTGTAAAGAAATACCATAATATATCTAGCTAATCTCCTGTTGTTAGACACTTAAATTACATTCAATTTTTCACTATTATTAAAAAAACATTATAAATAATATTGTATGTTAGTTTTTGACTGCATATCTCTGATTGTTATTTCTCTGGGATGGATTTCCCGGAATAGAATTACTACCTCAAAGTTTATATTTCTAAAGCTTCTGAAGATATTGCCAACTTGCCCTCCCAAATGGGTATATGCATTTATAGTTGGTTAAGTGACTTTCAAAGCATTGATTCTAAGTCCAAAAAACTTTTGAAACTCTCTGTTCTCCCCATTCCATGGCTGAGATATTCAAGAAATGTCAAATCAGATGGTTCACTTATTTATTTAGCTGACTTCTTTTCCCAGGAGCATGCAAAAATGTGTTTGCCCTAGCAAAGTCTAGTCTTTTAGCATTTCCCCTGGATCATTAAGATAATGTGACCTAATCAAAAGATTTCATTTAAAAGTGAGAGACTATGCCTCTGGTTGGGTGACCCCACTTATTTAGAAATATTTTCTTCCATTTTTGAGTGTCTGTTTAGGTAAAGCAAAGTTGCCAGTTGTCCACACAATTTCAGAAGGGAAGGATTATTAATCCTGTTGTTTGTATAAATGTTGAAGATGAGGTCCAGAGAGCTTTGCCCCATGTGACATATACAATATGTGGCAGAGCCATGATTCAAAACCCAGGTCTAATCCTACAGACTGGGAGAAAGTATTTGCAAATGATGCAAGCAATAAGGGCTTGGCTTCCAAAATAGACAAACAGCTCCTACAATTCAATAACAAAAAAACCAACAACCCAATTGAAAAAATGGGCAGAAGACCTAAATAGACGTTTCTCCAAAGACATAAAGATGGCCAATAGGCACATGAAAAGATGCTCATCATTGCTAATTATTAGAGAAATGCAAATCAAAACTACAAGGAGGTACCACCTACACCAGTCAGAATGGCCATCATTAAAAAGTCTACAAAAAACAAATGCTGGACAGGGTATGGAGAAAAGGGAACCCTCTTACACTGTTGAATGTAAACTTGTGCAGCAACTATGGAAAACAGTATGGAGGTTCCACAAAAAACTAAAAATAGAGTTGCCATATGATTCAACAATCCCAATCCTGGTCATAAACGCAGAAAAAACTATAATTTGAAAAGATACATGCACTCCTATAATCACAGCAGTACTATTTACAATAGCCAATACATGGAAACAACCTAAATGTCCATCAACAGACGAATGGATAAAGAAGTTGTGGTATATATGTATATATACAATGGAATACTACTCAGCCATAAAAAAGAACAAAATAATGCCATTTGCAGCAACATGGATGGACCTAGGGATTATCATACTAAGCAAAGTAAATCTGAAAGAGAAAGACAAATATCACAATATTACTTATATGTGGAACCTAAAATATGACAGAAATGAACATATCTACGAAACAAGAAGACTTACAGATATAGAAGATAGACATATGGTTGCCAAGGGGGAGGGGAGGTGGGGGAGGGAAGGACTGGGAGTTTGGGTTAGCAAATGCAAACTATTATATATGGGATGGATAAACAGCAAGGTCCTAATGTATAGCACAGAGAACTATTCAATATCCTGTGATAAACCATATTGGAAAAGAATATGAAAATGAATATATATGTCTCTGAGTCACTTTGCTGTACAGCAGAAATTAAACACAATGTTGTAAATCAAGTATACATCAATAAAATTTTTTAAAAACCACACAAACCCAGGTCTATCTGTTTATAGAGCTTCTATGAATTCCTCTGCACTATTCTTCATGTCTAATTAGTGAATTTACAAACTTTTGTGATATAAGCAAAGCTCTTGTAGCTGAATCCTAAGCATTCAGCATTAAATCAGATTGGAATGGAGGGATTTATTACTCCCCTTCTCCATTCAATCATTCACGTATTCAGCCCTGTTTATTCAGCATTGTCTATGTGCCAGATCTTATGTGAAACACTGTTCTTCAAGACACCTGGATTTGTAATTCAGGAAGGCCAAGTTTATTTTGGTCAAGGAATATTACATTCCTTACATGTGCTATGTCAAAAAGTGCAGCACACCGACAAAGATGAGCAGGCCCAAATAAATCCCAGGATCTGCTGATGTCAAACTTGACACTCTACATGCTATGATTTCTCTAGATTAATACAGTGAATACTCTGAAGATCCTTAGCTATTGTTATTTGTCAGGCCTCAGATTTTTCCCCATTTATTTTATCCCAAGATATTTTTGCCTACAATTATATTGTTCAGTGTGTTTAGGATAAGGAAGTAGCAAAGTGATGTGGTGTTTCAGAAAAATAATACCACGAGCAAATGGAGAAAAATGGGGCTGAATCCATATTGAAACCACACTTTGGGTGACATTGATTTGTATCCAGAAATGCCTAAAAGGCTCTCTAGTGATTCTAAATACTTAAGAGCATATTCATTTCCTTCTAGAAGAAACCAAAATTACCCAGTAATTTAATTCTTATTGAACAAGAAAGGCACTCAGTCACATACACACATGCATATAAACTCACTGGTTTGGCTTTGCCTGTTTCCATGTGCTTGAGACTGAAGGGTTAGAAATATATTTGCACAACACGAAATGAGGAGACAAACTTCAGTTATTGTTAGCATGGCCTTGGGCTTCTTGGAATGTCAACTGATCCATCAAGGAGTTGTAGCCAAATTGCCTGTAACTGAATATTTTCTCTTAGAGAAGCAGACAAATATCTCTCATACCAACTTGCTGTTGTCAACAATAGCAATAAAGATACTGGCAGTATGGTGAGCTAAAGAATAAAAGAGGGGTTGGAAAACATTCACAACACACTTGTGTTCCTTCTCTTCACTCTTCCTTTTTATCTGACTTTATATTCCCATTCCTGACAGAGTTGTTTATTGTCTCCTCAATTGTTTTAGGTATTTTTAAAAATTATATTATTAATATTCTTGTTTTACCTATAGGTAACTAATGGTTGACTACTGACCTGTTTGGGCAGGTGACTGCCATCTGAAAAAGTTTACTGTAGGATGTAAACTGTAGTTTACCGTTTCTATTTTTGAACAGCCAACACCTTTCTCATATGAAAAGAAGACAGACTCAGAAGTACACCTATTAAAATAAGAGCGACCTTTGCTGGAAACTACTCTCTTCATCTTTTATTCAGAATGCCTAGTTTCACAGCAAGAGAGAGGCCTTTCTGTTGCTACAAAAGCTTCTCTTATGTAGAAGATTTTCCTCCCAGCTTCTTTGCAGAAAACAACCTACCTGATTTGTACAAAAGAACACTGCTCTCTAGTGGAATAAGGGGAAAGAAATCCATTACCTCATTCACTCACTTTTCTTGCCTTCTTGGCTGCTGCTTACGAAAGGCGGCTGAGCTTTGTCCTGGACTTATGACATGTTATGATATATGGCTACAATTATTGTGATATTATACTGTGAAGTGGTTTTGTTCTTGTAATCAAGCAAAAATCTTTTTCCCCCAAAACCTTCTTTTGTAAATTGAAACCAGTAGGTCTCTCCATCCCTTCCTTCTCAGCTGCTGTCTGTACCCCAAAGAAAAAAGCCTGCAACTAATAATGATTTAATTTACACAGGAACTTGCAATAATTTAACTCACATCAGGTTAATTTGAAAGTGATTAATGGAAGCATTTATGGGGCTGGAAATTTTTAATAATGCTTTGCTTGTGAATTTATGGCATTTGTGTTGCAGACCATGGGCTCCTTTTTTTTGTTGTCCTTATAGTCTATCTCCCCCATCCCCAAGAGCGATATTCATCCCTCCCTTTCCTGTTCTCCCATGTGGCATGTGTCAAAGGGAAATGAATAGATTTTCAATGCCACACTTCCTGTCTCAGTGGGAGGGGCTATAAAATTAGTACAAATTTGCTCAGATGGGGGATTCTTTGCCCTGGAATTATTGCTGCCGTACACATTATTTTTTAACAATACATGCAGGGATCGCAGGCTTTCTTGATATCCTTGATCACCATGCTCACACTTTCTGAGCTGGTTGGCACAAAATGGACTTTCTGGATTTGCCCTAGTGGTTTCATACTGCTGGGCTGGCGCAAATGAGTTTGGGAATGTTTAGTAACAATGCATTCCAAACAGATGTACATGTTTTGAGGGATTAAAGCTAAAGCCAGCAGCCCTCCAAAGATTTATCATCAACATGCCCCATTCCTAAGGCCCTGAAAAGTAACTCTGAGTTGGTTCTTCTCTCCAACTTCTCCAAACTTGGGGTCAGAGGGAAGCCCTGCTAGGCTCAGAATCTTTATACGCAAATGCACGTATATATATGATCCTAAGTAAGGGTGCATAAATGCCCATCCCACCACCATCACTTTTAAATTCTACCCTTTTGCTGATTAGCATAGCAAAGGGTTTCAATGAAAAAGTTTGAGAAATAATTTGAGGAAGCAACTTTTTGTTTCAGAGGTGGTTGGTAACAAAGAGGCCTCCACTTCCTTACACACCTAGTCATAGTATACACTGAGCTTAGCCCATAGCCCACTCAGGTTCTGATCCAGTTCTGCTCTGGTTCTGCAGATCATTATGTACAGTTGTGAGCAGCAGAAGTCAATAGCAAAAAGATAAAAAGTGTTTTGTGAAAGTGAAAAGCATACTTCTTTTTCTCATGTTTAATATTTACTTTATCTCCACCTTTCATATCTGGGCAAAAGTAATAATCTCTAACTGAAAACTCCCTCCAAAAAGCATTAATTAAATTAAGATGTCTTATAGAGAAGGTAGTAAAATGATGTTTCTTTGAAAAGTTATCTCCTCCAGACAAGAGACGCAAAGCTCACCTTCAAATCTCTGGTGAGTGGGAGTTTTTGGTTCCCATATTCACGTGTGTATGAACAGTGGGACACCACTGTTCAGGTGGTAGACACTGCCACTGAAAGTAGGCCTTGTGGGGTGGGTGGGTGGGGGGAAGAACACTACAATGAGAGACAGATCCAAGCGTCTTCCACCAGGACATGCTGAGCTTTGAGTCATGTCACCTCGATGCAACTCAATTTTTTCATCTCTAAGAACTACCTACATTAAGAATTCTAATGGGGATGAGATAAAGCAATGTGTGAGAGAGATAACATGATGTACTGTACATGCTGAGGAGTCTGAATACTATCCTGGCTCTATACCAAAGAACCCAGATGAACCCTGTTCTGGAGCCTGTGGACTCTGGTTTGGTTTCTTAGTCTCCCCAAGCCTGAGTTTCTGATTCAGGAAAATAGGAATAAGAACTACTGCACTCAAAGGGTTGTTGAGAATGCTGGAGATACTGTATGGCAAGCATCTGGCCTAGTACTTGACATATAATAAGGGCTGAACAAATGCTAAGTGGGCTAAAAACAAGCTGATAATGAGGGTTAGAGATAGTGCATGGCCAGTATCTAGTCCAGTCTGGTCATACAGTAGGTGTACAATAAATGCTAAGTGGGATGATAATGATAGATAATAATCACAATAATATTGTTGCTATTGATGTTAATGATGATGATGACAATGACAAAGATAATGATGATGATAGAGAAGAAATGCTGTATGTGATAGCTGCAAAATTTTAGGGGGAAGCAGTGTGGGGTAGTCAAAAAGTCGAACGTATTTGAGTCTGAAAACTGATTCCACTTCTTAGTCATATTTTGACCTCGAACAAGTTATTAACTTCTCTTCTTAGTCATATTTTGACCTTGAACAAGTTATTAACTTCTCTGAGCCTAGATTTTCTCATCTGTATAAAGTTTGGTGCTGCTTAAAGGCGATGTCATTAAAGCATGTAATCCAACTACTGACATCTAATATATTCTGGATATACATTAGCCCCTTTCCCCTCCTTCTGCCATTAGCGTACATATACAGAACAGCTCGTTTTGTCTCATTTGCTTTTAAGTTTTGGATACTGGGATGGTCACTTTCTACTTTTTAGAGAGAAAAATGCTCTCTAAAAAAAAAATATATATATATATATATATATATATATATATATATATATATATATGAACACACACACACACATATATGTCAATTTTTTAATAAGGTCATATACTAAAATGTTAAGTAATAAGTAAATTTGAAAAGTCAGATCCACACTAAAGAGTTTCTATTTTTTCTGTTCCTTAATAATACAGGTCTATATTTCATAAATGAGAAAAATCCTTCATACAACAGAAAGACTCTCACTTTGTCTTCCCCTCCAAAACAAACAAACAAACAGTAAAGTGGGTATCCCAATATCTAACACTATCAGACACAAATTGAGATTATCAGGTATTAATATTATCTCATAAATAAATTAAGATTATCTATATAAAGGTAAATACATCTACTGTAATAAACAAACTTACACATCTCATTAACTTATAAAGCATGTTGATTCTTCAATGGCATAAAGTCTAATTGTGATGGGTTGATGTGGAGGACTCTGATTCTTGCAGGTTAAAACTATCTTCAACAAGAGGCTGCCAAGGGCATGTCAGGCACTGGTATCCAGCCAACAGATGAGGGGAGAGAGAAGATCATGTGGGGAAGGATTGGCATAAGCCAGGCCTGGAAGGACAGCACACCACTTCACTCACATTCCACTGGTAAGAGCTAGTCATATGGCACTAGTTATATGCAAAGAGAGTAGTGAGAGCAAGAATATCTAGCTGAGAAGTCACTTTCCAGAAACAAACAAACTCTCTGGAAGAGGAGTCTATGGTGGGGAGTTAATCATGTTGGCCACAGTCAGCTTCTCTGGCCCTCAACTAACCACGTCCTTCCTCCCAAACACAGCACACACTCTCCATTCCCCCAAGGCAGGCAACACAATATCCCCTCCAAATCCTCCACTCAACTCAAAGTCCAAGGTCTCCAGAAGATCCACAGTCCTTTCCTTTGTGTCCAGTCCTGGCTTCTTAGGTCCAGTGGCCTAAGATCTAGAACAATCTAACTGCAATTTTCCTTTTTAAAAAAAAAAAATTATTTATTTTATTTATTTATTTTTGGCTGTGTTGGGTTTTTGTTGCTGCGTGCAGGCTTTCTCTAATTGCGGAGAGCGGGGGCTACTCTTCCTTGCAGTGCATGGGCTTCTCATTGTAGTGGCTTCTCTTGTTGCAGAGCACGGGCTCTAGGTGCACGGGTTTCAGTAGTTGTGGCACGTGGGCTCAGTAGTTGTGGCTTGTGGGCTCTAGAGCACAGGCTCAGTAGCTGTGGCGCATGGGCTTAGTTGCTCTGCGGGATGTGGGATCTTCCCAGACCAGGGTGCGAACCCGTGTCCCCTGCATTGGCAGGCAGATTCTTAACCACTGTGCCACCAGGGAAGCCCTATCTGCAATTTTCTACAGATTTACCATTAAACAAGAATGGAGCAGATGCGGGATACTCACAATGGAAACTTTTTTCAAAGGGAAGATTTCAGCACAGCAACTGTGAAAACCTCCTACCTTGAGGGTAAGAAAGTTTCTTAAATAGCCCAGGATTCTTAAATATACACCTTGTTCATTGCTCTCCATTACCCCAGGCTCAGAACTATCTATCTTACTACAAAGAATCACCCTTCCCCATATGACTTAGATAAGACTCACAGACGCCCACTCTTGCTTACCTATGACAAGGCCTGACATAAACTCTCCAAATTCCCATTCTCATCTCGGAAATGATTAGCTGAACTGTTTATCCCTATTGACCAGTCTGAACAAAATGCGCACTAACTTGATTCGACCAGACATTAGTAGGGCTTCTTTACTTCACCCACGTCCCTGAACTTTGTCTTGCTCCTAAGTTTAAGTTAGCACTGAAATGCAGAACAGCTCAACATTAATGGTCCTTTCTGAGAACTGGCTGACTGCAGAGAAAAATATTTTCTGCTAAATTTTGCAATCATGCCCCCTGTTCATCACACACCCACTTTTTTCTTTCCTGTTTACTCCTGCCTGTAAAATGAAAGCTTCATGAACTTGGATGTCCATTATCTCTTCCAAGATTTGGGAATTTTTCATCCATTATTTCCTTAAATAATCTTTCTGCCCCCTTTTCTCTCTCTTCTCCTTCTGGAACTCTCATAATGCATAACTTGTTTCCCATAAATCATGTAGGCTTTCTTTGTTTTTTTCATTCTTTTTTTCTTTGTTCTCTGGATAATTTCAAATGCTTGTCTTCAAGTTCACAGATGCTTTAGCTACTTGATCAAATCTGTTATTGATGCTCACTATTGCATTTTAATTTCAATTCATTGTATTCTCCAGCTCTCATATTCTCAAATAATTTCTGTTTGGTTCTTTTTCATCATTTCTCTTTGTTAAACTTCTCATTTTGTTCTTATACTGTTTTCCTGATATTGTTGAATTGTCTTTTTTTTTGCATTTTCTTGTGTTTCACTGACCCCCCTTAAAAAAACTATTTTGAATTCTTTGTCAGACAAATCATAGAACTCCATTTCTTTGAGGTTGGTTACTGAAAAATTATTGTGTCCCTTTGGTCATGTCATGTTTCCCTGATTTTTCATGTTCCTTAAAGTCTTACACTGCTGTCTCAAATTTGAAGAAGCAATTATCTCCTCTAGTCTTCTTTACTGACTGGGTTCAGAAGAGAAATACTTCCACCTATCAGCTCTACTAGAGATTCGGAGGCTTTCTGAGACCTTTCTATGCATATTCCTGCTCCACATTCCCTGTTCTTTCCTGGGGGTGGGGATTCTTAAGACTGTATGCCGTCTGTTGACCTGGAAAACCAGGGTAGATGCTGACATCATCTCACTTGCTTTTCCTAGGGTGTTGCCTAATGCTCAAGTTTGTGTGTCTTCTCCCAATCCCGCAGAGCTGGGCCAGCTTTCTATGCGTGCTCACTAGCTATCTGCGAAGGCTCACACTCATTGCCCTCTGCAGCACATACAGGGATGTATTAATATATATTCATATATTATTGTATAAGAATATATGTGTATAGACACACATTTACTGAATACATGAAGATATGAATACATGTGTGTGTCTATGTATGTATATATACATATAAGCAAGGAGAAAAATATTAATAACCCATTTACTTCTATAAAAGTATTTGAGCTGCTTAAAATACAAAGTAAAGCAATTTAGATAAGAATAAAATCTTAGGAATCTTGTAATAAAGTAGAATGAATATAAAAATACAAATACCCATATAGAAAACAGTATAAAGATCCTTCAAAAAATTAAGAATATGACCCAGTTATTCCACTTTGGGGTATTTATCTGAAGAACACAAAGACACTAATTCCAAAAGATATATGCACCTATGTTCACTGCATTATTTACAATAGCCAAGGTATGGAAACAATTAAGTGTTTATCGATTGATCAATAGATAAAGACGATGCAGTATGTATACAAAATGGAATACTACTCAGTCATAAAAAAGGAAATCCTGCCATTTACAACAAGATGGATAGATTTTGAAGTTATTACGCTAAGTGAATAAGTCAGATGGAGAAAGGCAAATACTGTGTGATTTCACTCATATGTGGAATCTAAAAAAAACAACAAAGCAAATTAACAAAATAAAACAAAAACAAACTCATAGGTACAGAGATCAGATTCATGGCTATCAGAAGGGAAAGGGGTTGGGGGGTGAGCAAAATGGGTGAAGGGGTTCAACTGCATGGTCATGAATAGCAAGTAGACTTGTGGTGTTGATCACTTTGTAGTATAAACAGATGTCCAATTATAATGCTGTACACCTGAAACGTATAAAATAATAAAGAAAAAAATACATACAAATATCCAAAAACATAGATTAACAATATGTATTTAGCTTTGAGCTCTCTGAAAAACATAGACAAAAGGAGAATTGGTTTGATCACATAGTTCTAAATAATAATAAAAGTAAGCACAGTATATAACAAGAAGAAAAAATGGATTGGGATCTGCAACTGCAATTTTTTTAAGTGAAACTCTGACAATGGAAGCCTCTTTTATTTGTAAGCACACTGATAGGTTGTGACATTCAAGTTAGGGAATAAGAGATGTCAAAAACTGTGTTTCCCTCCATAACAGAGAAAAATTTGGAGCTCATTAAGCAATCTGGAGTGGATGTGTGAGAGAGTTCGATAACAAAAGACCTTGTCAATATGACTTGAACCATCTTCACGACCTCCCAAATTTTAAGCTTTTTTTTTTTTTTTTTTTTTTTTTTTTAAGAAACCAGTATTGTATTGTTTGGGCTTATGTAGAGTGTAAGAGAGATAATATTAGGAGTGCAAGAACTGCATGTAGAAGTACAATGAAAACATATACTCCTAGAAATATCCAAAATTATGGAGAGGACTTTAAAATTTTCTATGGTTTGGAATATTACTATTAAGGAATTATACAGATTTGTCTTAGGGGAAAATGCTAACTTGGTCAACTAGTTTAAGAGGGAAAACATTTTTTTCTTATTTCTTTATATTTATGTCTTCAAATAAAGGCAACTGAACTATATGAAAAATCATGACTGAAAATAAAGCCTTTAACACTTTGAAGACTTCTAATATTAGGCCATTACATATAATTGCCCTCAATAAAGGCCACTTAGATTAACCCTTAATTATAACTTTTAAAATTCAACACTATAAAGGATCAGAGGAATAGTGCTCAGGCATACACAATTTGGGGGCTCATCCTTGATAAAGAAAGTAAGTACATTCCTAAACCCACTGTGAACTAGTGTAATGTATTAATATATTTAAATCTATTTTAATTTTATTTTTTTATTTATTTATGAAAGACTGTTTAACTAAAATAGTTTTCCTTAAAGGAAATTTTCTAACCTTACCTATAATGATAAGGTTCACACAATTATAAAATACACAAATAAGCAGTCTTTCAAAAATTGTTTCCTTTGATAGAAATACTGGAAATCAACAAGAAATTAATATGGCAAATGACAGTTTAAAAAAATTAATACAATGGGTTTTATGGTACAAAAAGTCAACAGGGAGATGAAGAATGGCTTTATAAACTTTGATCATAGCCATAAACTTAAGAAGAGGTTTATATGTAAACCATTCAGAAAGACTCAATGGAGTTATCTCCATCATAGCTCTGCTTCAGAAAGGCAATAGGGCACACTATTTGTAAAGTGAAGTTAAGGATTATGAGGCCCATGGTTTCTGCAATTCCAAGTTAGCATCATTATTCCAGTTTTTAATATTCACATTCGTTATAATGAGCTTTGCATTTTCTTTAATTTTCTTTGGGCAGATATATTTCAATTCCACACAGCTTAATGGGGAAATTGTGTTAGGATAATACAGGAATAAAAGGTGCCCCTTAATTTTCCTTTTTTTTTCTTTCCCTAAGGGAAAAACAAAGTACTGTATAAGAAATAGTCAAATAAAACTTCACCAAAAATATAGTGCAGTTTTTATGTTGCTATTATTGGTGGACAGGCCCCAAATCTACCATATAAACAGAGTTCTCTCTGTCACTCAAAAGTGCTGGGATTTTAAGGAGTACACTAGAAAGTTTTCCTTTATCCTCCCAAGGTATTTTACCTTTAACTCCCAGATCAATTGCCATATCTTTAGGGCAGCTCAGGGATAACAGATATATTTACTTCAAGTATGAGTACTATATATACATATACACATTATAAATATACATTCCAGATTTTCTTATCTCAAACATTCTTGTCCCACAAACCAACAAAATATTTAAAATATCCCCACATTTCATGTTTCTAACCATATCAGCCAGTTCTAGACTATCTTTTAACCTTGAAACTGACACAAATATCCATTAACATGTCATATGCCCCTGCTATGTGCTTCTGAAAATATGGTCATTATATTGTCAGTATTTGGCAGCTACAAAAAATTGTGCCTCTGCTCACACTTATCCTAACTCAGAAGTAAGGAAATGAAATCATCCTTTAAGCACTGAAATAGGAAAATCAACAAAAGGTTAATTCAGACTCCATCAAAATACACAGCCACTTTTATGCAACAGCTGGTTTAGTGGGTAAGAGCACAGGCAGCGTCCCAGGCTGCCTGGGTGTGAGTTCAGACCCCACCCCTTCTGGCTATGTTCACTTGAGCAACTTATTTAATCTATTTGTGCCTCTGTTGTCACCTCTAAAATGGAGGTGAAAATAAGGGTACCTTATGGGGGCATTTTTTAAGGCTACATTGGCTAATACTTGCAAGGTGCTTCAGGGGTGCCTGGCACAAAGGAAGTGCTAAAATGTCTTTTCTCCTCATTTATTGTTATTATTATTATCATCATCTTAATCATCATCACCATTATCATTATCACTGTTGTAATCATCATCACTGTCACCACCACCATCATCATCATCACTGTTCCTGGCCAGGAAGACGAGCTTATAACCAGAGTAGATGTAGTAAAATAGTTAAAGATATAATGTGTGTAGATTTGGCAGATGAAAGTAGTTGGTTAAAATAAGTAGGCCCCCAGGAGAAGGATCTATTCTAGCAGTAAGAACAAATCTAGGAAGACTACAAAGAAGGCCAGACTATGACAAAATATACTAATTTACTGCCATTCCATGAGGTACCTTACAAAAGAACCGGGAGACATTCCCCTGTGACCTCATACCCCCAAATCCATTGATTATTCTTTTACATCTTGGAACTCCTTTCTGCCTGGGCAACCAAGGAAAGCAGGTTGCCCCACTTATTATCATTCCTAGTTTACTTTTATAAATGGAAACATATTTGTTTTTAGACAATAAAAAACATACCAAGGTTATTTTCATATGAAACAGTGTAGAATGTAAGGGTTTAAAGAAACAAAAATTCTTACAGTTGCATTTTTGAGTGCTGCCCTTTTAAAGGCCGAGTTACCATTCTCCCCCTTACTATTGGTACCAGACCTTGGTTTTAATAACCCCAGTCTGGGTCGGTTTATTCAGATGTTAAAGCAGAGGTGCTAAATATCTTATCAGTACCTTCTTTTACTGTATTAGAAAAACCTAGCACAGAAAAAAACGGGTGGATGGAGGTGGGCAGATCTGAAACGAGAATTTGCACTTCTACTTCTGATAGGCTTTAAACAAGTTATTTAACACCTTTCATGATCAGTTTTCTTGACTATAAAACAGAAGAATTATATAACTTATAAAATTAAAAGAGAATAAACCAAATACTGTAAGTAAAATCACTGGCAGATTGCCAATTCTCAATAAATATTAGCTCCATTTTGCCCCCCTTTTCTGAAAACTAAACACCATCAAACATACTTGTAATTTGCCCTAGTAGAACCAGGTTAATTATATTTCGGTTCAGTCTCCTGGTTCTAAGTCTTTTCAGCTTTTACTTTTAATTCTGAATT
Organism: Mesoplodon densirostris; assembly: GCF_025265405.1. Taxonomy (NCBI): domain Eukaryota; kingdom Metazoa; phylum Chordata; class Mammalia; order Artiodactyla; family Ziphiidae; genus Mesoplodon; species Mesoplodon densirostris. Next base: position 87,687,577 of record NC_082666.1, on the reverse strand, counting down.
GACCCTTAAAAGAAAATGTAATGAAAATTAAGGAAACCAAACCAATATTTATGGAGCAATTCCCTTACGTAAAGTATGGTGTTTAATCATCAAGTCAGTTTTATGAGGTTGGTATTATTATCCCATAGAACTGATAAGATCAAGGCTTAAAGTAACTCACCTGACATATTTAATAAGTCTTAGAGCAGAGTTTTAAATTCCTATTCTAGCTGACCTCAAAGTTGGCTAGGCTTTTCTAGCTTTCTCCAGGAGTTCTGAACTCTTAAAGGTAAATGTCATTTTCTCTCTTTATTTAACTTATATTGAGTGATACATTGCTTGCAATGAGATAGGTGTTAATCTAACTTTCTGGGGTATAGCACTGAACCAAAGAGACAGAGGCCTTACTGAAATGGGGCTTACAAATGTTGGGAGGAGAGGAAGGTCAGACAGTAAGAAAATAAATTTATAACATTTATTTTCTATTATATAGAATATATAAAGGCTGTCTAGTGAGGTGACTTTCTTTTTTTCTTTTTTTTTCTTTTTTTTTTGCGGTAGGTGGGCCTCTCACCGCTATGGCCTCTCCCGCTGCGGAGCACAGGCTCCAGATGCGCAGGCTCAGCGGCCATGGCTTACGGGCCCAGCCGCTCCGCAGCATGTGTGATCCTCCCGGACCAGGGCACAAACCCATGTCCCCTGCATCGGCAGGCGGACTCTCAACCACTGCGCCACCAGGGAAGCCCGTGAGGTGCCTTTCTAGTGGAGATGAGAATATAATAAGGAGCAGCCATGACAATATCCTGCAGAGGAGTCTTCCATGCAGAGCATGTGCTACGGCCCTGTAGAACTCTGGCTGTCACGTTTGTGGAACTGAAATGAAGCCAGTGGAGTTAAGCAGACTGTCAAAAGTGAGAGTGGTAGGTCATGAAGTCAGAGTTAGTGTTGCCTGAGATTTTTTTAGACTGTATAGGTCATGTTAAGGACTTCTGATTTTATTTCAAGTAAGATGGGAAGTTATTGGAGAACTTGATGAGAGGAGTTACACAACTTGGCTTAGTTTTAACGGTTTTACTTTGGCTGATGAGAATAGATGGTGAATGGAACAAGAACAAAAATATAGAGACTAGGAAATTATTGCTATACTAGGAAATACTAGGAACTACTGCAATACTAGGAAATCTCCTGGTGAGATTATTTTCCTCAGTTTATCTCCAAATCATTATTCTCTCTTCTTTCACCACTTAATTCAACCGAACTTCACACTTCTTATTTCCTCTGATATTTCCAACCTCTACACATTGGAGTGCCTCACAAGATATCAAGATTTATTGTAAAGTGTAGAAATTAACAGTGTAGTGTTGATGTAAAGTTTTATATCTGGATCAATGCAATGCCAATTGCTCCAGCCACATTGGTCTCCCTGATGATTCAGAGACAGATCCACACATAAACAAAATCAGTATATGACAGAAGAAGCATCACAAATGAGTGGGGAGAGGATTGACATTCCAGTAAATAATTCCAGGACAACTGTTTACATGTGTGGGGGAAAATTTTTGATCCCTACCTCACATCATTTACAAAAATTAATACCAAGAATTTGAAGAACCTAAATGAGAGGACAATTTCCAACAAACGTGGAAAATTCTTTTAAAAATATGGGAGAATATTTTTAAGACTTCAAGGTAGGAAAAATCTGCCTAAATAAGAGGCTCAAATGTATAAACCATGAAGGAAAAAAATAATCAATTTCTGCCCCTCCCCCTATTGACTTTATTCTTTCAGACCTTATGTCACAAGTTAGCAAAAAGAGGTTCCTGTCCTTGTGCTGGACCATGGCAGACTTATCCATTGTGCACAGAAATTGTAATAATGAAATATCTAATTATAGGGCTTTATGCTCATTGGCAATACATACAACAGTTCAGACTGCCTTTTGTTAAGTGAAGGGAAAATTTTCCCAATGGTCCAGCAATCAGAAATATAGGTTCTATACCTGACATCCAAACACTTTCAATTTTATCTGTAAAATATAGATGATAATATATTTTCTACCTACTTTATAAAAATTAAAATCCAATAAGATTATGTAAGTTTAAATGCTTTGGGATATTTCAAGCATGATAAAAAATATCAGCTATTATTAACATTAAGTCAGGTATAGACTAACACAAAGCAGAGATTTAAGGCATGCGTTAGGAAAACCACAATTTTTGAAACTCACTTCTCTTTAGGTTTTCTGGTAAGTTGAGACAAAACTGGGAAGTCTTGATTTATCAAATAATTTTTTTTTCTGCATTTCATTGTACTAAAGTAGGCTTGGGCAGTTACTATCTTGACAGGTATGTAATCTCTGGATAAAATGTAACCACAGTGATTATTCACATTAAGCCTTTGATTTCATGGAAAAATGGAAAACATAAGGGAGATTTCTAAAATCTTAGACTCATGGGAGCCACAAATTTTCTCAATTGCATTTTCTTTTTTTCTAAAGTATTCAAACTGCTTTGGAAGGGACATAGTCCTGTGAATTTGAGTGAGATAAATCGCTCATGTAAGCAGATGATCCCAGAATGCAGTTAGATGAACAACCACAAAGCATCAGGGAAAACACACACATACACACACACATGGTGGCTTATGTCTGAAGAAACAAACCAAAACGATAAAGAACTGAGATATTTAGTAAGATGATTAGCAAAACATATTCCACTTTTGTTGATATAACTGATATGTTTTGGACAGAATTGTATGTGTGCTTAAATGATAATGTAGAGATGGTGAGATAGAAAAATGAGAAAGGACTAGAGAATGTGGGGCTGCTGAACTAATTATGGGTGGCGATAAACTTAGGTTATAATAGATCAAGAGCATATTAAACTCAGGTTTCTTACTAGCTTACATTGCTATCTAGGTAGGTCCATTCTCATGTGATGGCAGCCAGCCGCAGAAATATAGTGTCACTGGTGATATCTAGAGTTATGCAACCTGTAATCCTTTGTCATAACTGAAAGGAATTTCTCTCAACAGCAAGATGTATCAAGGATAACAATTTGTGATTCCAAGGACAAAAGTCTGGTGTGGTTGGTACCAGACACTGCTTGATCCCCTTTGTTTTTATAAACATGTCCTACTTTTGTCTAGAGAGCAAATGCCCAGGAAAAATAAACTACCCAGAAGTCCTTGCAGGTAAGAGAAGGCATGTGACTCATTTTGAACAATGAGATGGAAATGGAAGTCTGCCTGAAAAATAAACTTTATTTATTTTTTTCATGTTAAAAAGGAAGACTTGGCTGGCTGCCTTTGCCTTTTGCCTTTTATCTTCTTTCTCTATGGAGGCTGGATTTAGGGTTAAAGGTGGTAGAGCAGAGGGTTAGAAGGAGGCTAACCCATCCCTGCACTCTGTACCTCCAGATTTTGATTAATGTAAGAGCAAATAAAAACCTGTTTGATTCAGCCACTAGAGTCAGATTTTTGTTAGATGCAACTGAACAAAATTCTATGTGACAGAGCAACCAGAGGTTCATTATAAAAGGGTATTTCTCATTATCTTATAATGCTCTTACCAATGGAGAAAATTTGGGGTAATATTAAATTACATGGTTAGAAGAGTATTTTTCAGTTATCATTCGGTCTTGATTACTTCAAGGGGGAGAGTCTCAGTTTAGTGCTTGTATGCCTTAAACAGCTCTCTAAAACTTGTTTTTCTCCTTTACAACAAACTGAGATACACTTCAGGCTAAGGACCTTTGTTAAGCATCATTATCTAGCTAAAATTTAATAGCATTGTTTTGTTTCCATTAAGTCTGGTTTATAGTTACCTTATTATGGCACAGGGTTACTGGCTTTCCATTCATGAGAATGACATAAAGTTTCTTTATAAAATAAATTTAAATAAAAATGTGAATCGACTTGAAGAAAAATACTAAGTAAATACAAACAAAAGTGATACAGAGGGGAAATTTTTTTAAAAAGAAAGACAGTAGTATACAAATGACTACAGTTTGATAGATTGAGCCCTAGATATACTTAATTTTGCCTATAATAACTGCAGACTCACTAACACTTTTGGGTTATATCCTATTTGACAGTTTAAAACAACCTTGACAGAATTCAGCCTGTTGGTCAAATATCTTCAGTACTTAAAGTCAACCAAGTTAGGAAAAACTATATGCAAAATTTCTTCACCTCCCACTTCACTTGTAAATATAAACAGGATGCTTCAGGCCTATTATGTTCTCATCTAGACTCAGTTACCAAAATCTCAATCTAAATTTCATCCTCTCTAATCCTAAAATATATTCCCGAGTGCTTTCTGTACAGATGATCAATCAATATTTGTACAATTTCAGTTATGGCAAAGAAGAATAGCTATAGAAATATTCTGTTGGGCTAAAATTGCAGCTTCACCTCCTAGGATCATTTATTCAATAACATGAAAGTTATTAAAATTTGAGAGTGAATGTTGTATGTCAACACTCTGGGCACCTCTCTGCTCATTTGTTTGCAGCAGCAAGTTTGGCTGCTCCTACAAATATTCTTTGCTATTGCAAGTTCCCTTATTTGAGAAATCTGAGGTTTCAGTTATTGGGCATAATCTTATAGGAAAAAGAAATCAAAGCAAAGGTCAAATTGTGTATGAAAACTCAAAACCAAAGCTCTGCTAGTGTGGAAACGGAAAACTTAAAATGAGGAATTACAGATTCTCTGATTTTAAAGTCTTGCATAATGTCCTCTGTATTCACTGTGATGCCCAAATAATTATCACAGTGAATTTCATTCAGAGGCCTTGGAAAGACGGGAAAATGGTCCAGTCTTTATATACACTTTTGATAATTTTATTATGAAAGTAATTTGTTCAAATATAAACTATGTGCTTCTTCCTCTTGGTAATTCTCATCATTCTACCTTAAAAATAAATATATGGACCTCCATAGTAGAGTTACAGGCACGGAAGGATGATGGGTTATTGTATAAGGAAAGAACATAAGAAAATAATTCAAATGATGAAGGAATGATACAATGTTGGAACTGTGGTTTGGAACTGAGGCATGCAGGTCAGTAAGAGGATAGCTGGCAAAGCAATGGGGCTAATGCAGGAACCGAGGGCACAGTCGGGGCTGGGGAACAGTTCCATAGCTTCAGAGCTGATCTGAAAAGGCACAATGGAAACTAGATATATTCTCCAGAGGAGTTGTCTCACAGATTGCATCTTAATTCTAAAATATTGGCCTTGAGATACGCAGTTGGGTGAGGAGTATATAACAGCAAGGACTGTGGGTTGAGTAGAAGTTAAGAGGTACTGTGATTCTGCCCCCTGAAGTGCCCAGCCCCCACTGTGCTATGTTAGCTGGTAGACCTAAGACCACTGATGGCAAAGAGCTCTTGGGCTCCAGACTGAGCCCTACCACTTCTGGCTGGGCTACATACTGCAGGCTAGAGAGTATTCCTGGACTATTGGGATCAGTCCAACACACTGAAGCACAACCTCATCTTTGATCCACTATCTTTAGAGTCAGGTCAAGTGGCTGGTTCTACAAAATGTGGGAATTGGGGCATATGTATCTGAGAGACAGGTAGCTGGTAGGGTGGTAAAAAGTAATCACTGTCCTGGGGGAAAACACAGCTTGCGACAAAGCATCATTAAAAGCCAGGAAGGAAGTGATGTAATTTGGGGGAGCATGTGCAAAGGGGAGATCACAAAAAAGCAACAATTAATGCCTAATGCCGAGTGCGTTTCTGCTCTTAGAGGCAGCTTATCACGTTTCAGCTAGGCTTGGAGTGCCTCTTAGTCTAAGGTGCCTTAAAAATAAGATACAGTTTGGAGCACTGCCTCTTCTGTACAATAATGCTCATTATCTATTCAGAGATAATATTGCCCTGATACACCTAAAACTGTCATAAAGTAACAATATCATTCAAACTTAGTTGCGTGTGCTTGTGTGAGCATGAATGTGAGTTTTAAAAGAGATATAATACATATGAAAAGAGGAGAACGGCAGGTTTTCTTAAACCTTCAGGTTACATAAAAGAGTGATTGCTGAGTAAATGTTCCGCTGCTGACTGTTGGAATGCAGAGCCAGTTTTGAATATTTAAGCAATAATTGACACTGTCTTCAAAGCGATCAATGGCTCCCATGTTGAGACCGCATATTGCTATGTTTACTTAGAGGCTGAGTTGATGATAGGCTTTATAGTACATGCAGGAAAGAAATGAGAGTCTCTGAAAGATGTTTCATACTAATATTATTGTCAACACAGAGAGAGAGAGAAAGACAGTGGTTTCTGATGTGAACTTTACAGATTTTGAGCTCTTCATGAGGAATTAGAATTGTTTAAATTTTAATTGAATAACTGATTAGCATTATTCAAATATATTTGGGAACTGATTCATACTATAGAAATTTGTTCAGATAAATGTTATAGGGAAGGAGGAAATGAATTTTTTTATATCCAAAGGAGAATGCCCTGACATTCAGATAGGCTCTCCTCTTCCTTTTGAATTATAACCTACAATTATTAAACATTTATAAAATCATCAGATATTTTAAATTTAAGTTTTGTACACTGGGAAATATGACTGGATTAATTCTTTCTGTCATCTAAGTGTCTTATTTTGGTTTGGAAGCATGGTCCAAGAAGTGAGGTAAACGTAGTTGTACAGAGACATCTAGGAAACTTTTGACTGAGTGAAGTAAACAGGGCTCCATATTTTAAGAAAAAAGACTGGACATTCTTATCTATCTGTTGGACAGCACTCCAACTGCAGCTCAGTTTGTTTACTCTGTTTTTGTTTTATATCCATTCTATGTAGCAGACTGACTACTTTTATATACTAAATTCATAAATTCAAGAAAGTTAGAATCAAGATTTAGACAATCTAAGATGATCCCCCCTGTAATGTGTCATAACCAATCAGTAAGTGAAAATTAACAATATAAATTGAGTATGCTAAAATAAGTGAGAGGAAGAGTGATCCACAGACACTCCAAGGTTAAAAGGTGACCCCAAAGGCCCATTGCTTTCTACATTTCATAGGTGTGAATTACCAAAAAATAGTGGAGCAAAACCTAAGTTAGATGTATCTATGGTGAGAATATGAGTATGAAAATCTGTGCTTGGAATATTCTCAGAGAGCTCACTGACCCTTGCTCTTCTCCTGAAAATGTAATTTATTGGGTGTTGTGAATTTAAGCTCCCAAGTGTATCACCTATCTTTCTGTAACTCAATTTGGCCAACTCACTCTCTCTGCTGAGACCATGAAGATCTTTTTAAGCCTCTGTCATTCTCAGAACATGAAGTTATTTCCTATCTTCTTTAAAACCACCGTATCTATTTTAGGCACAGCTCTATCTTGATATGGAGACATTTCTCCGTAGGCAAATAGAAGTTTCTTGTAGGCAAATAGAAGTTAAGTGGGATTCTTTAGGACCAATTCATTTTTTAAAAGTTTTTATAACCATGACATTAACATTAAAATATGATCTTTATTTAAAATGCCCTACTATTCATCCTCAGATAAGATGGGAGAACATAGTTTTATATTTACTCCAAGGCAGTCAAATATCAAGCTAGTGACAAACAGCAGATTAGGACTACAACACGAACTTTGATAATCTAATAAAAAGTGTCTTAACAGAACTATCTAGCCATAATTTTTTAAAGAACAGCCTGTAAATTTATGATATTAATCAAGTTCCAGGAGGCAGTGGTTTTTGATCAGACTAGTTGCTTCTCTCCACCCCTTACTTGTTCTCCTATTTTTTCATGTTCAGTAATCCTTACCAAATGGTCATTTTATTTTCCCAGTAACCTAGGAATGGTACCTTCTACAAATACTGCTCATTCCTCACATGTCCATCTCTATTGCACTTATATTCATACTTCCTTTCCTCTGATTTGTGTTATTCTTCTGCTGTCTTCAAATTTCAAATTGTCTTAACATGACAGAAAAGAGTAAGTAAAGCCTTCCTCTAAATCTCCTCAAGAAACTAATGAACAGAATGGTTAATAACACCTTGTTACACAGCTAAGCTTCTATTGCCTCCTTTACAGGGCATGCATATCTTCATAAGATTGTCTTCTACTTACTATTGTATAGGCACAGAAGCCCCTCATGAGGATTACAGCATGCATGCAGCAAGCCCAGTCACAAGGTTCTTGATTTGAGAAAGCACTATAATTTCCCCTCAAATTTTCTCCTCTTCCAGGGAGTCAATGCCTATAAATCATTTTTTCCAAATGTCAGTCATGCAAATGGTCTCTATTCGTTCATTTGTTTTGTTATTTCCCCAGTGGGAATTGTGGAGAAGGGGGATTGTCTGCTTCACTGTCTTCTAGAAGGAAATAAAAAAATAAGAAAAGAATAAAATCTCTAGGAATACACCTACCTAAGGAGGTAAAATACCTGTACATGAAAAACTGTAAGATGCTGATGAAAGAAACTGAAGATGACACAAACAGATAGAAAGTTATACAATATTCTTGCATTGGAAGAATGAATGCTGTTAAAATAACCATACTACTCAAGGCATTCTACAGACTCAGTGCAATCCCTATCAAAATACCAATTGCATTTTTCACAGAACTAGAAAAATAATTTTAAAATTTGTATGGAAACACAAAAGACCCTGAAGAGCCAAAACAATCTTGAGAAAGAGTAACAGAGCTGGAGGAATCATGCTCCCTGACTTCAGACTATACTACAAAGCTACAGTAATCAGAACAGTATGGTACTGGCACAAAACAGACATACAGATCAATGGAACAGAATAGAGAGCCCAGAAAGAAACCCACACATTTATGGGCAATTAATCTACAACAAAAGAGGCAAAAATACACAGTGGAAAAAAAATTGTCTCTTCAATAAGTGGTGCTGGGAAAACTAGACAGCTACATGTAAAAGAATGAAATTAGAACATTATCTAACACCATACACAAAAATAAACTCAAATGGATTAAAGACCTAAATGTAAGACCAGATACCATAAAACTCATAGAGGAAAGTATAGGCAGAACACACTTTGACATAAATTGTAGCAATATTTTTTTTGAATCTGTCTCCTAAAGCAAAGAAAATAAAAGCAAAAATAAACAAATGGACCTAATTAAACTTAAAAGCTTTTGCACAGCAAAGGAAGCCATCAACAAACCAAAAAGACAACCTACTGAACTGGAGAAAATATTTGCAAATGATATAACTCATAAGGGGTAAATATCCAAAACATACAAACAGCTCACACAACCAACATCAAAAATCCCAAACAACCCAATTAAAAAATGGGCAGAAGAACTGAATAGACATTTTTCCAAAGAAGACACACAGATGGCCAATAGGCACATGAAAAGGTACTCAACATCACTAATCATCAGGAAAATGCCAATAAAAACTACAATGAGGTATCACCTCACTCCTGTCAGAATGGCTAGCATCAAAAAGACCACAAATAATAAATGTCGGCAAGGATGTGGAGAAAAGGAAGCCCTCATACACTGTTAGTAGGAATGTAAATTAGTGTAGCCACTGTGGAAAACAGTATAGAGGTTTCTCAAAAAGTTAAAACAAGAACACCACATGGCCCAACAATTCCACTCCTGGGTATATATCTGAAAAGAACAAAAACACTAATCCGAAATGATACGTGCATCCCAGTGTTCACAGCAGCATTATTTACAATTGCCAAGAAATGGAAGCAACCTAAGTGTCTACCAACAGATGAATGGATAAAGAAGCTGTGGTATACATACAATAGAATACTACTCAGCCATAAAAAAGAATGACATTTTGCCACTTGCAGCAACATGGATGGACTTGGAGGGCATTATGCTAAGTGAAAGAAATCAGACAGAGAAAGACAAATATACATATCACTTATATGTGGAATCTAAAAAAATACAACAAACTAGTGAATATAACAAAAAAGAAACAGACTCACAGATCTAGAGAACAAACTAATGGTTACCAGTAGGGAGAGGGAAGGTGAGAGGGGCAATATAGGGGTAGGAGATTAAGAGGGACAAACTATTAGGTATAAAATCAACTACAAGGATATATTGTACAACACAGGGAATATAGCCAAAATTTTATATTAACTGTAAATGGAGTATAACCTTTAAAAACTGTGAATCACTTTATTGTACACTTGTAACTTATATAATACTGTACAGCAACTACACTTCAAGTAAAAAATAAACAAAAAGAATTTGCTGATTGTAGGGAGTTATTTAAAAGCTACTCTAAATCAGTGATTTCCAAGTGAAGCCCTCACTCAACTAACCCTTTGCCACTAGGGCATTTCCTGGCCACCCTCGACTATAATCCTAATAATGCCTTTCCACTACAATGCAGCCCTGTGCAATTCCCTCACTGGTCCTGATGTAGTAAGACACTCATTAAAAACCATTAGGGAGCATTAAAACCTCCTTAAAACCTGGTAGTGTGTGAAGCCTGCAACCAGAATTGTCTGCTCCAGAGATCTGACATTCGGGCTGCCTGAAGTAAACTCTGTGCACCCTTGGGCTGGCTGAGCCATGCACACCCAGACTGATCTTGTCCACATTAGACTGCGGCCTTGAGAAAGTCCCTTAACATCTTCATCTCTTTGGACTTTGATCTCTAATAACTACATAATATCTCCTGGGCCCTACAACTTGATTATTTCTTATTTATATATTAACATTTACAAAATGGAAATTCATCATAGAGCCAAATATATTTAAAGTAGCATCTCTCCATTATCCCAATGCCAAAAACTATCATTAAGTCAACAGTGGGTTCTATCTTCAGCAGAACCTTTGAAATGAGAAAATATCATAGTAATGACAAAGTATTTGGGAGACAAATATGGGTGTCCAAAGTAGGCTAATAATTTAGAACCCCTTAAAACAAACATTAAATATTGTTTATTTAGGCATTTATTTTGTGAAGTTAAGGGAATAAATGAATTTCTTAGGGCTGGTGGTATGGGCTTCAAGGACTTTTCAATTTGCATATACCCATGGTCGGAATACCCAACCACAGGAATGTAAATTGGTGCATCCACTATGGAAAACTGTATGGAGGTTCCTTTAAAAGCTAAAATAAAACTACCATATGATCCAGCAATCCCACTCCTGGGCATATACCCAGAAAAGACAAAAACTCTAATTTGAAAAGATACATGCACCCCAATGTTCACACCAGCACTATTTATAATAGCCAAAACATGGAAGCAACCTAAGTATCCATCAACAGATGAATGGATAAAAATGTGGTACACACACACACACACACACACACAATGGAATACAACTCAGCCATAAAAAGGAATGAAATATTGCCATTTCGATGGACCTAGAAAATATCATACTAAGTAACCCAGACAGAGAAAGGCAAATATGTGGACATATTTGATATCACGTATATGTGGAATCTAAAAAATAATATAAATGAATTTATTTACAGAACAGAAACAGACTCATAGACATAGAAATCAAACTTATGGTTATCAAAAGGAAAGGAGGGATAAATTAGGAGCATGGGATTAACAGATACACACTACTATATATAAAATAAACAACAAGGATTTACTGTATAGTACAGGGAACTACATTCAATATCTTGTAATAACTTATAATGGAAAATAATCAGAAAAAATATATATAACTGAACCACTTTGCTGTATATCTGAAATTAACACAATACTGTACATCAACTATACATTAATTAAAAAAAAAAGAATACCCCATCGAAGATATGTCAGTACTAGCCAAGACCTTTGTTTCTTTCTTTAGTTTATTGTTTCCTTTCTTGGGACAGTGCGGCAGTCAGTATCTTAAGGCGTCCCTATGAATTTCATCTCCTTGTGTAAATGCCCCATATAATTCTCATGAGTGTCAATGGCCTGTTAACTTGTTTAGATATCATTCCCATGATTTCATGGTGTTATATGGCAAAAGGAGATTATACTGAGTGAGCCTGATCTAACCAGGTGAGCCCTTTAAGAAGAGCATTTTCTCTGGTCACAGAAGAGAAAGTCAAAGAGGCATGTTCAGGTTCACATGGAAAGCAAACATCCATGCTGTGAACTAACTGGGGCCATATGGCAAGGAACTGCATCCAGTCTCTAAGAGCTAAGAGTGGTCCCCAGCTGACAGCTAGCAGGAACAGGGGAGCTTCAGTCCTGAATGTCGAGGGACTGAATGCTGCCAACAACCGGTGATCTTGGAAGAGAACACTGAGCCCCAGCTGACAGTGTGATTTCAGCCCAGTGAGACTCTGAGAAGAGCATATAGTCACACCACGTCTACACTTGTGACCTACAGACATGAGATAACAAATGTGTGCTGTTTTAACCTGCTAAATTTGTGATCACTTGTTACACGGCAATAGAAAACAAATACAGAAAAACATGAGTTTACATTATTCTGGTTATGCAAATAGTCATATGCAAAAAACTGAGTTAGCTGGAACCTAGTTATGTTTTACCACTCCTTATGGATCTATGTCTTGGAAAGGTTCTCATCTGGCCTGTTTCATCATCTGACTAAAAAATTTCATTAGCACCTCAAAGAATACGAAGTCAAACAGGGGTTGGGCTAGGAAATCCCTATGGTTCTCTGTTTATAAGAGTTGTACTAAATAAAGTCTATGGAACCTTTCAACCCAAATATCATAGGGTGATTTTGTCATATTTATGAGATTTGTATAGTTAACTCGAATATGACTTAACCGCAAGTATACAAAACAGCAAATAAAGGATAAAATTGCAACATGATATAGAGTGAGAGTTAACATTTCTTTGGTGCTTATTATGTGCCAGACTGTATGTTTTCTATATGCATTAATTCATTTAATCCTCAAACACCCTATAGAATAGATGCTATTTTGTTTCCATTTATAGATGGGGAAAAAAATGGTTGAACAGATTATATAAACTGCTCAGCATCTCCCAGCCAGTAAAAGATAGAACCAGAATTCAAATCCAGGGCTGTCTGACTTCAAAGTACAGATACTTTCACTACATCTATGATGGCTTATAAAATTTGTAGAATAGATTTTAAATATAGTATTTTGAAAAAGCTGTTTCCTGTTTATCAGGGGAAACTGTCCCAATCCCACTTTAAGTGTCATGGTTTGTAAAAACACATGCAGTAAATGAGATAAAAGAACATGCAAACCCCAGAAATAATTTTAAATAATTTTATTTTTTCATAGTCAGTTCATTCCTAAATATTTTTTACTTTATTCCTTTCTTGGTTCCTATAAGTAACATTATTAAAATCTCTGGGTACATATAAAACTATTTATTATTATTAATGGTTTTCAAAAATTTTAATGTTTGAAATAGCATCTTTTTAAGAAAAAGTAAACATTTCCTCATATTATTTTCATGGAGTACAGTAAGATATTAGGGGTTTTATCAAGAAGTTCATTTTCTGTTTTTTTCTTTTTTTTACTGTAAATTTAAACAGGGTCTGGAGTATGACTGTCAACATCGAATAAAAACACTTAAAACTTAAGGAAGTCAGTGAGTTCTTTTTTTTTTTTTTTTTTTTTTTTTTTTTTTGCTGTACGCGGGCCTCTCACTGCTGTGGCCTCTCCCGTTGCGGAGCACAGGCTCCGGACACACAGGCTCCGCGGCCATGGCTCGCGGGCCCAGCCGCTCCGCGGCATGTGGGATCTTCCGGGATCGGGGCACGAACCCGTGTCCCCTGCATCGGCAGGCGGACTCTCAACCACTGCGCCACCAGGGAAGCCCGAAGTCAGTGAGTTCTGAATGCGGATACTGAGTAAAGGTAAGAAGCAATAACTCATAAAAATGTCTATTTTTTTCTGGTCTTTAAATTGATGCATTACAATGATAATTTGAGGTGTACTATAATTTAAGGTTTAAAGGAAGTGATAGTTTTACAGATGTACATTTACTCTCTGAACTTATAAACATTTAAATAATATAAGCATCACAGTGACAGAAAACAGGTGTGCTGGCATGAAAATGCAACTGTAATGTAGCATATTGTCAAGTATTAAATTCATTTTCAGACCCTTGAAATTTCTTTCAGTATACATCTTTAAGTAAACATTAAAGTTACAAAATAACTGTCATTTGTCAAGAAGAGAAATGTAAATTATTCCAGGGGTATTTTTTTTTTTTAAGGATCCACATCAGCACCACTATCTGAAAACTACAATGTTTATGATCAAATTGAATATTTGTTCCATTCCTTTGAGACATTATTGGCTGGCAGCCTCTGCTTTGGAGAATGGATAAATTGGTTTTAGCTCCACTCTGGTGGTTAGATCTAAAACCTAGGCCAGATAGTTATACTAATGTCTTTAATTACATGGTTTTAAATTCTGTTTATGCCCTCAGAGGAATTAATGTAATTATAATTTAAAGTTGGTTTTTCCCTCTTTTTTGTTGCCAGGGACACATAAATCTATACAAGGAGAGGCTTTCATAGTGCTTTGTCTGGCTTTTGTTTGAACATGATCCTTGAATCTTTTAGCTCCCAGACAGAGTTTGACAGCAGCAATTTGGGTTGGCAGAAGAACCAATCTGGGGTCTGGGAGAGTTTGAATCAGAGTTCTTCCACATATGGGCTGAGAGATTAGGGACAAATAGCTTGGCTTATTGTGATCGTACTGTCATTTGTTTACTGTACATAATAATACCTTGACAGGACTGAGATAAATTTTAAATGATTTGGATGTGACCATTCATCTTATGCAGGAAAATGACCCATCAATTTTGTTTTCTTTTTTTTCTATGTTGGGGGGGTGGGGCACACAGGCATTGTCTTGTGTCTCCTTTTCTATTGTTTGTCTGTGAATATGTATTTGTATGCCCACCTCATTATTATTGCTCAACACTGTAAAGAAGATTAGTACATCATTTATTTCTTGCATGAAAGCTATGAACTCCTGTTCTATGAATATCTTTACACCTGAACCCCTTTGGGAGCTGTGATGTAGCTATTTTGCAAGGGGGAGGACTTTCCCCTCACTGCTGCCATCATAGGAGATGTGGTTCTGCTTCTGCAATTTCTGTCCCGGAATATTAAAAAGCCATCCTTTAATGAACTGGCCCGCAAAAATTAAGTACCATTTATAACATTACTCTCATGGAAAACTGTGTTCTAAGTTTCCATTTACTGACACAGGACACACTTTTGTTCAAAACCACCCATACTTATTAAGGCCCTTAATTTTGCATAATGAGTACATATATTTTTTGTCTATTTAATATATATCCAGTGCATCAATGCTATTAAAAATTAATAGGAAAGGCCTGAGGATTATGAAAAGGAAATTAAAGCTATATACTTAACAAGATACAGAAAGAAAAGGTAAGTTGTCTTTTTATTGCAAATGCTATGCTTTTTTATTTGTTTTCTTAAATACACACCACACTTCATGTTAAATGTTGCTATAGATTAGAAGCTTTTTGTCATTTAAATAAAACATGGACCCTGGCTCTAAACATTATGTTAATTTCTTACTGTAGTATGTTTATAAAGAAAGGCTTCTAAAAAACTTTTTTAAACTTTTTTTTGTTTTTCAAATGTACTTAATCTCCAACATTTGACTTAACTCAAAGTCTCTATAAAAGTTGAAGCATTTCCTGAAAGCCTCTTTAGTGCATGTTAATTAAACAGAGTAATGAGCAAGAATGGCAAAGGGAGAGAATGGAGAAATCAAGTTACTTCACAGAGTTAGACTTGAAAAATATAATAATGAAATCAGGTAGGGAGTGTAATGCAGTGGGAGACAACTGGGATTGGAAGGCAGGGTGTCAGCAATGCAAGCTCAGCTAAAAACCTGTGCATCCTTGGGCAGTACTTGCTCAGTGTCTCCATCTATGCTCGGTATTAGGCAACTCTGAGAGTCTGCCACCTCTACAAACTATAAGAGCAGGTAAACCATATAAAAATCACATAAAATTGAGAGCTTTGGGGTCTCTTCAGCCATTCTGGAATGAGTTGCCTGCACCATGTGGCGTTGGAGGGACATGTTACAAAGAACTGCAGCATATGATCTCATTTGTGATTACTTAGAAATGTCATTTGCTGTTGAACTTAGGTCTCTGGGAAACAAAGTGCTTTTAACTGCTCATAATCACGGTACAGAATAGAGAAAAGTAAGTGAACAGGTTAGGTTGATTCTCTTTAGTAAAATAGAAATTAGGCTTAGATGTAAAAATTTTAAGAAAGCTCTCTCCATTTTTAGGTATACATTTTGCTAAAAGATGATTAGATGACTTCACACTTAAGAAGTTTAAAATGAAAAAGGCAAGCTTAGGGCTTCCCTGGTGGCGCAGTGGTTGAGAGTCCACCTGCCGATGCAGGGGACACGGGTTCATGCCCCGGTCTGGGAAGATCCCACATGCCGCGGAGCAGCTGGGCCCGTGAGCCATGGCCACTGAGCCTGCGCGTCCGGAGCCTGTGTTCCGCAACGGGAGAGGCCACAGCAGTGAGAGGCCCGCGTACCACCAAAAAAAAAAAAAAGGCAAGCTTAGTGGATTGCATCATCAGCTGATTAAAGAAAATGTTAACTAAAACATCACCATCAAGCATATGGACTGATCTAATTAGTTGATTATTAATTCAGATTTAGTGCTGAGTACCTTTACTTTGAACATCAATTTCAGCTTAACAGAAGTTCTTCCTGCTTCTCTGTCATCACAGAAAACAAGGCTTGGCAATTGGGCAGTTAAAGAAATGCATGAATAAATATTAGATTAAGGCCTTTCCTGACATGCATTTCTTGAGTGCCAAAAAATGTTGTTCACAGCATTGTCATTACAGAAGAGAAAGACACTTCTCCTTTCCAAACAAAATGGCACCTTTCAACCGTATCAAAATCTCCCTCCATCCAAAACTATATTATCATTTTTTTTTTTTTTTAGCACTAGTAAGTTCCTGATCCTATGCTCTATTCTGTGAGTCTCAGGGCAAACAAGATACAGTATCTGTATTTAAGTATCACAGTGTACTGGATAAGAAAGTCACATTATCAATCTCCTGTGATTAATGATGCAAGGGGAAAGTGGGCATTGGTGATTACAATGGAGAACAGAGGAAATGACTATAACCTATCTGGGTTGGGTGGACAGAATTCGAGAAGGCAGGTCTGTATTAGAACAAGGGGAAATGGAAGGACTTCCCTCTGCCTTTCTCACTTATACCCTTTATCTGATTTTTAAAAGGCTAATGTCATTACCTGGCTCCATTTCCAATCTCTCTCCCATTTTATCAAGGTTTCTTTCTCTTACTCCTAAACCCTCCCATCCCTTTTCCCCTAGAGACCAATAGTTTTTTCCTTGCAGTGGCAATGGCCTGAAGGTCTGCTGACTAATAATCTCATTAATTCTCATGATTTTTTTTTCTGAAAAAATAATATATAAATGACAATTATTACTTCAATTTTACATATGTAAAACTTAAGCCACAAAGAATGAGACAGATTGCCCAGGGTTACACAGAAAAGGGAGGAGCCAAGATGGGAATGAATGAAACCCCAGAATTGTATCCTTAGACAAACACTTCATATCATACATAGTCACCCTGGGCTTCATTAATAGGCTTCTTATCAGAACAGAAAATGTCAGATTTCATCTAGAAATATCATAACCATATTCATGTTCTAGGATATTGCAGTATAAGTTAAAAAATCAGCATTCTAAAAACTGGAACATATAATATTTTACATATTTAGTTTTTGTAATATCCATCATCATTCACTAACGTAATAATATTGTGAAACAAAAATGCATTTCTTAGGTTGAGCCTATGAGTTTGTGTGTATGTGTGTGTGCATGTGTGTGTAATGTTTAGTCTGATTATGATGGCAGTTTGAATGCTTGACTAGTCTATGGAGATTGGCAGTAATTAGCATGACAGACAAAAGGAGCAAATGTAGTCCATTTATGCCTTGGGCTGAAATAATTTTAGTGTTAAGCATGAATCTAATATCCATAAATAGGGAATAGTTATTAGTAGGTATTGAATCAGAATGATATTTGTAGTTTTATAGCAAAGGTAAGACTTGTGTAGCTTCAGTAAAACCATGGGTTTTGTTAAAGATAATGTTCTGAAAATATTGACTGGATAATACTCTGCTAGGAAAATTAGTGTCTAATAATCCATAGACATAAAGTTCGAGCTTATCTTTTCTGTTAAATGTTAATTTTTTTGGTACAACATGCACTCAGTCAAGAAATGATATAATTCTTACAGAACAGTTGAAAACAGGATCTTTATGCAATATATATATATGTTTATAAACTGTATCTTTTTATCTCCAAGATGAAGTCAATTTGCTTCTGGCTTTAAATAAAACAGACAGCACCTTAGTTCAAAGAAAGTTGAACAGACTCAAGTTTTGATAGTATCAGGTGAATTGGAGATTTGGGAATTTGATCCCAGTGATCTTTTATGATCTCTCAGTCACTGTCATGTTATTAGACTATTAGAAGAAAAATTTTTGTCATGTCACTTCTAGATTATCAGAGAACTATGGAAACAGCAGCAAAATTGACTCTCCTTCAACATATCCTAGTCCTATACCCTTCCCACAACTTTACTGTTGGGACCTGACACATATGAAGAGATAAGTGAAAGGACATGTAGCTGAAAGAGAGCCACATGTACATTGCCACCCTGGATCAACCACTTACCATACATGAGAACTTAGATAAGTAATTTAACCTCTGAGAATTTAGACGTTATAATTGTAGAGATAATACAGACTTGACTATATCATGAAACTAAGTATCTTATTGGTTGATGACTATTAAAACAGGTCAGTAATACTTTATCCAAAATACAGTGTTAAAAATAGTATTAGGGCTTCGCTGGTGGCGCAGTGGTTGAGAGTCTGCCTGCCAATGCAGGGGACGCGGGTTCGTGCCCCGGTCCGGGAAGATCCCACATGCTGCGGAGCGGCTGGGCCCGTGAGCCATGGCCACTGAGCCTATGCGTCCGGAGCCTGTGCTCCACAACGGGAGAGGCCACAACAGTGAGAGACCCGCGTACCACAAAAAAAAAAAAAAAAAAAAAAAAATAGTATTAATAATGAGCATGTGCAGAAAGATACAAAGCATGCCAGGTCTCAGAGTTCATAATGGTGGACAACGGTGGAAACTCAGGACTCCAGAGCTCAGGTTTCCCCAGAAATTGGATCCCCCAATATTGGCAATGGAGAGAGACTCTTAATAAGGGAAGAGACAGCTAGATTGTGTTCCCAGCCAGTCAGTCTCAAATAAGAAGAAGCAAAAGTGTGTCAGAATCTCCACACAGCAAACCCTTTGAAGAGCTCTACTTGTAGTCCTGAGCCTCTGGTCAACAGCCAGCTGGAAACTGAAACTTGCCAACAACATGAGTGAGCTCAGAATCAGATTTTCCAGCCCCAATTGGGCTTGAGATTTCTGTAACCCCAGACTACACTTAGTCTACACTTCCTAAGAGACCCTGAACCACCCAGCCGTGTGAGTGAAAGGGTCTTGGTGCTCTGGCTGGGTGTCAGGCCTGTGCCTCTGAAGTGGGAGAGCCGAGTTCAGGACACTGGTCCACCAGAGACCTCCCAGCTCCACATAATATCAAACAGCGAAAGTTCTCCCAGAGATCTCCACCTCAATGCTAAGACCCAGCTCCACTCAACGACCAGCAAGCTACAGTGCTGTACACCCTATGCCAAACAACTAGCAAGACAAGAACACAACACAACCCATTAGCAGAGAGGCTGCCTAAAATCATAATAAGGTCACAGACACACCAAAACACACCACTGGATGTGGTTCTGCCCACCAGAAAGACAAGATCCAGCTTTATCCACCAGAACACAGGCACTAGTACCCTCCACCAGGAAACCTACACAACCCACTGAACAAACCTTAGCCACTGGGGGCAGACACCAAAAACAACGGGAACTATGAACCTGCAGCCTGTGAAAAGGAGACCCCAAACACAGAAAGTTAAGCAAAATGAGAAGACAGAGAACCACACAGCAGATGAAGGAGCAAGGTAAAAACCCACCAGACCAAACAAAGGAAGAGGAAATAGGCAGTCTACCTGAAAAAGAATTCAGAGTAATGATAGTAAAGATGATCCAAAATCTTGGAAATAGAATGGAGAAAATATGAGAAACATTTAACAAGGAAGTAGAAGAACTAAAGAGCAAACAAACAATGATGAAAAACACATTAAAGAAATGAAAAATTCTCTAGAACGAATCAATAGCAGAATAACTGAGGCAGAAAAACAAATAAGTGACCTGGAAGGAAAAATAGTGGAAATAACGACTGCAGAGCAGAGTAAAGAAAAAAGAATGGAAAGAATTGAGGACAGTCTCAGACACCTCTGGGACAACATTAAATGCACCAACATTCAAATTAAGGGGTCCCAAAAGAAGAAGAGAAAAAGAAAGGGACTGAGAAAATATTTGAAGAGATTATAGTTGAAAACTTCCCTAATATGGGAAAGAAAATAGTTAATCAAGTTCCAGAAGCAAAGAGAGTCCCATACAGGATAAATCTAAAGAGAAACACACCAAGACACATATTAATCAAAATATCAAAAATTAAATACAAAGAAAAAATATGAAAAGCAGCAAGGGAAAAACAACAAATAACATACAAGGGAATTCCCATAAGGTTAACAGCTGCTCTTTCAGCAGACACTCTGCAAGCCAGAAGGAAGTGGCAGGACATATTTAAAGTGATGAAAGGGAAAAACCTACAACCAAGATTATTCTACCCATCAAAGATCTCATTCAGATTTGATGGAGAAATTAAAACCTTTACAGACAAGCAAAAGCTAAGAGAATTCAGCACCATCAAACCAGCTATACAACAAATACTAAAGGAACTTCTCTAGGCAGGAAACACAAGAAAAGGAAATGACCTAAAATAACACACCCAAAACAATTAAGAAAATGGTAATAGGAATATACATATCGATAATTACCTTAAATGAAAATGGATTAAATGCTACCACCAAAGACACAGACTGACTGAATGGATACAAAAACAAGACCCATATATATGCTGTCTACAAGACACCCATTTCAGATCTGGGAAAACATACAGACTGAAAGTGAGGGGATGGAAAAAGATATTCCATGCAAATGGAAACCAAAAAAAAGTTGGAGTAGCAATTCTCATGTCAGAAAAAACGACTTTAAAATAGACTATTACAAGAGATGAAGAAGGACACCACACAAGGATCAAGGGATCAATCCAAGAAGAAGATGTAACAATTGTAAATATTTATGCACCCAACATAGGAGCACCTCAATACATAAAGCAAATGCTAACAGTCATAAAAGGGGAAATCGACAGTAACACAATCACAGTAGGGGACTTTAACACCCCACTTTCACCAATGGACAGATCATGCAAAATGAAAATTAATAAGGAAATACAAGCTTTAAATGATACATTAAACAAGATGGACTTAATTGATATTTATAGGATATTACATCCAAAAACAACAGAATACACATTCTACTCAAGTGCTCATGGAACATTCTCCAGGATAGATCATATCTGGGCCACAAATCAAGCCTTGGTAAATTTAAGAAAATTGAAATCATATCAAGTATCTTTTTCGACCACAATGCTATGAGACTAGATATCAATTACAGGAAAAAATCTGTAAAAAGTATGAACACATGGAGGCTAAACAATACACTACTTAATAACCAAGAGATCACTGAAGAAATCGAAGAGGAAATCAAAAAATACATAGAAACAAATGACAATAAAAACACGATGACCCAACACCTGTGGGATGCAACAAAAGCGGTTCTAAGAGGGAAGTCTATAGCAATACAACCCTACCTCAAGAAACAAGAAACATCTCAAATAAACAACCTAACCTTACACCTAAAGCAATTAGAGAAAGAAGAACAAAATAACCCCCAAAGTTAGCAGAAGGAAAGAAATCATAAAGATCAGATCAGAAATAAATGAAATAGAAATGAAGGAAACAATAGCAAAGATCAATAAAAGTAAAAACTGCTTCTTTGAGAAGATAAACAAAATTGATAAACCATTAGCCAGGCTCATCAAGAAAAAGAGGGAGAGGACTCAAATCAATAAAATTAGAAATGAAAAAGGAGAAGTAACAACTGACACTGCAGAAATACAAAGGATCATGGGAGATTACTACAGGCAACTACAAGCCAATAAAATGGACAACCTGGAAGAAATGGACAAATTCTTAGAAATGCACAACCTTCCAAGACTGAACCAGGAAGAAATAGAAAATATGAAAAGACCAATCACAAGCACTGAAATTGAAACTGTGATTAAAAACCTTCCAAAAAACAAAAGCCCAGGACCAGATGGCTTCATAGTCAAATTCTTTCAAACATTCAGAGAAGAGCTAACACCTATCCTTCTCAAACTCTTCCAAAATATAGCAGAGGGAGGAACACTCCCAAACTCATTCTATAATGTCACCAGCACCCTGATACCAAAACGAGACAAACATGTCACAAAAAAACACTACAGACCAATATCACTGATGAACACAGATGCAGAAATCCTCAACAAAATAGTAGCAAACAGAATCCAAAAGCACGTTAACGGGATCATACACCATGATCAAGTGGGGTTTATTCCAGGAATGCAAGGGTTCTTCAATATATACAAATCTATCAACGTGATACACCATATTAACAAACTGAAGGAGAAAAACCATAAGATCATCTCAGTAGATGCAGATAAAGCTTTCGACAAAATTCAACACCCATTTATGATAAAAACCCTGCAGAAAGTAGGCATAGAGGGAACTTTCCTCAACATAATAAAGGCCATATATGACAAACACACAGCCAATATCGTCCTCAATGGTGAAAAACTTAAAGCATTTCCACTATGATCAGAAACAAGACAAGGTTGCCCACTCTCACCACTATTATTCAACATAATTTTGGAAGTTTTAGCCACAGCAATCAGACAAGAAAAAGAAATAAAAGGAACCCAAATTGGAAAAGAAGAAGTAAAGCTGTCACTGTTTGCAGATGACATGATACTATACATAGAGAATCCTAAAGATGCTACCAGAAAACTACTAGAGCTAATCAATGAATTTGGTAAAGTAGCAGGATACAAAATTAATGCACAGAAATCTCTTGCATTCCTATACACTAATGATGAAAAATCTGAAAAAGAAATTAAGGAAGCACTCGCATTTACCATTGCAACAAAAAGATTAAAATACCTAGGAATAAACCTACCTAAGGAGACAAAAGACCTGTATGCAGAAAACTATATAAGACGCTGATGAAAGAAATTAAAGGTGATACAAACAGATGGAGAGATATACAGTGTTCTTGGATTGGAAGAATCAACATTGTGAAAATGACTCTACTCCCCAAAGCAATCTACAGATTCAATGCAATCCCTATCAAACTACCAATGGCATTTTTCACAGAACTAGAACAAAAAATTTCACAATTTCTATGGAAACACAAAAGACCCTGAATAGCCAAAGCAAAGTTGAGAAAGAAAAACGAAGCTGGAGGAATCAGGCACCCTGACTTCAGACTATACTACAAAGCTATAGTACTTAAGGTAGTACGGTACTGGCACAAAAACAGAAATATAGGTCAATGGAACAGGAGAGAAAGCCCAGAGATAAACCCACAGACATATGGTCACCTTATTTTTGATAAAGGAGGCAAGAATATACAATGGAGAAAAGACTGCCTCTTCAATAAGTGGTGCTGGGAAAACTGGACAGCTACATGTAACAGAATGAAATTAGAACACTCCCTAACACCATACACAAAAATAAGCTCAAAATGGATTAAAGACCTAAATGTAAGGCCAGAAACTATCAAACTCTTAGAGGAAAACATAGGCAGAACACTCTATGACATAAATCACAGCAAGATCCTTTTGGACCCACCTCCTAGAGAAATGGAAATAAAAACAGAAATAAACTTATGGGACCTAATGAAACTTCAAAGCTTTTGCACACCAAGGGAAACCATAAACAAGATGAAAAAACAACCCTCAGAATGGGAGAAAATATGTACAAATGAAGCAACTGGCAAGGGATTAAT
Organism: Mesoplodon densirostris; assembly: GCF_025265405.1. Lineage (NCBI taxonomy): Eukaryota > Metazoa > Chordata > Mammalia > Artiodactyla > Ziphiidae > Mesoplodon > Mesoplodon densirostris. Next base: position 87,663,539 of record NC_082666.1, on the reverse strand, counting down.
CTCCAAAATTTACAAGCAGCTCGTGCAGCTCAATATCAAAAAAACAAACAACCCAATCCAAAAATGGTCAGAAGACCTAAATAGACATTTCTCCAAAGAAGATATACAGATTGCCAACAAACACATGAAAGGATGCTCAAAATCACTAATCATTAGAGAAATGAAAATTAAAACTATAATGAGGTATCACCTCACACTGGTCAGAATGGCCATGATCAAAAAATCTACAAACACTAAATGCTGGAAAGGGTGTGGAGAAAAGGGAACCAACCCTCTTGCACTGTTCGTGGGAATGTAAATTGATACAGCCACTATGGAGAACCATATGGAGGTTCCTTAAAAAACTAAAAATACAACTATCATATGACCCAGCAATCCCACTACTGAGCGTATACCCTGAGAAAACAATCATTCAAAAAGAGTCATGTACCATAATGTTCATTGCAGCTCTATTTACAATAGCCAGGACATGGAAGCAACCTAAGTATCCATCATTGGATGAATGGATAAAGAAGATGTGGCACATATATACAGTGGAATATTACTCAGCCATAAAAAGAAACAAAATTGAGTTATTTGTAGTGAGGTGAATGGACCTAGAGTCTGTCATACGGAATGAAGTAAGTCAGAAGGAGAAAAACAGATACCGTATGCTAACACATATATATGGAATCTAAAAAAAAAAATAGTTGTGAAGAATCTAGGGGCAGGACAGGAATATAGATGCAGATGTAGAGAATGGACTTGTGGACACGGGGAGGGGGAAATGTAAGCTGCAATGAAGTGAGAGAGTGGCATGGACTTACATATACTACCAAATGTAAAATAGATAGCTAGTGGGAAGCAGCCGCATAGCACAGGAAGATCAGTTTGGTGCTTTGTGATCACCTAGAGGGGTGGGATAAGGCGGGTGGGAAGGAGACGTGAGAGGGAGGAGATATGGGGATATACGTATATGTATACCTGATTCACTTTGTTATAAAGCAGAAACTAACACACCATTGTAAAGCAATTATACTCCAATAAAGATGTTAAAAATTCAAAAATAATGAGCATGTGCTATAAAAGACTAATTAGAGTTAATATTTTCAGCAACATTGCAGGATACAAGATCACGTACAAAATCAACTGTATTGCTATGCACTAGCAACAAACAATGTAAAAATGAAATTAAGAACACAAGTCTATTTATCATAGCAACAAAAGGAATAAAATATTTTAAAATAGAATTTTTAAGTGAAAAATTTGTACACGGGAAACTATGAAACATTGTTGACAGAAATTAAGGAGGACCTAAACAAACCAGAAGGTATCCTATGTTCATAGACTGGAAAGCTTAATATTGTTAAAATGGTTATACACCCCCAGTTGATCTACAGGTTCAACACAATCTATGTTAAAGTCAAACCTGGCTTTTTTTTAAATTGACAAACTGATTCTAAAATTCATATGAAAATTAAAGGGATTCAAAATAACCAGAACAGTCTTTCAAAAAAAGAATAAGTTTGGATGACTCACATTTTCCATTTCCAATTTCAAAACTTATTACCAAGCTACAGTAATCAAGGCAATGTTGTATGGCATAAGGGTAGATATATAGATTAATTAAACAGAATCAAGAGCTCAGAAATAAACCCTTACACTTATGGTTAATTAATCTGTGACAAGAGTGCCAAGGCAATTCAAAGGAGAAAGAAAAGTATTTTGTATAAATGGTGCTAGGACAACTTTATATCCACATATGAAAGAATGAAGTTGAACCTCTACTTGAAATTACATACAAAAATTAATTCAAAATGAATCAAATACCTAAATGTAAGAGCCAAAATTATACAAATCTTAATAGAAAACCTAGGTATAAATTGTCATTAAGTTGGATTAGGCAATGGTTGCTTAGACACCAAAAGCACAAAGATGAGACAAAAGAAAAAATTAATCAGACTTCATCAAAATTTTAAACTTTTGTGTTTCAAAGGTTACCATCAAGAAAGTGAAAAGATAATCCACAGAATGGGAAAAAATGTTTGCAAATCATATATCTGATAGAATCCAGTAACCAGAATATATAAAGAACTATCATAACTTAAACATAAAAATATAACCCAATTAAAAAATGGTCATAGGGTTTGAATAGGTGTTTCTACAAAGAAGATACACAAATGGTCAGTAAATACATTAAAAGATGCTCAATATCATTAGGTTAATGCAAATCAAAATCACAGTGATATACTATTTCAATCCAGTATTGCAACTAAAATAAAAAAATAAGAAGGACAATAAGAAGTGTTGATGAGAATATGGATAAATTGGAACCATCATAATCTTTGGAAAACACTTGGGCAGCTCCTAAAAAGGTAAACAAAGAGTTACTATATTATCCAGCAATTTCGCTCCTAGGTATATGCCCTCCAAAATTGAAAACTATGTTTAACTGTAAATGAATGTCCGTTGCAGCATTATCCATCATAGCTAAAAAAGCAGCAACAACCCAAATGATGAACCCAGCTGATGAATTGAAAACAAGTGTAATAAATCTGTACAGAGCAGAAGTAAAAAGCTCTGAGTCACCTATGGGCAGCCTGAGACACTTGTCATCTTTGAGCAGAGGTAGAGAGATTAAAGAAAATTAAAGGAAAATTTAAAATTAAAGAAAATAAGAGGATTCAGAAAACGTATAAAAAGAATGAGGAAAAACATATTAGAAAATAGAATTCACCTTCATCAAACTTTGCCCAAACCTAACACTGCTCAGAAACATAATTCACACAATATCACTCCCTATGCTTTAAGAAGCAATGATTTTTAAAATATTATCTTTTTTTAACATATCTTCCTTTGCATATTACAAACATCACACAGCACATTTAATTGGACTTCTTTGTAAGTTTATGTCCTCTAAACTTGTCTCAAATCCTGCAAACAGATCCTTAATCTCAGATGTATTAAAAGTGTGGAATAATTACGCAGGTATAAAAGCTAAGGTACAGGAAATTTATCATAATGTCCACTTCATGAAAAATTGTTTCCTCTATACCTATGAGGCTCAGACTATGCTTATCAGAGGAAGCTGGAAGTGAAATTTCCCTAGGCCATTAATTCATCATGAATTACACAAAATCATATCATACTCCTATGACTAATTTGAAGTAGTAATATTATTTTAGAGCTATACTCTTACAGAGAAATGTCCACTTAGAGAAATTAACTTTTAGGTCATGTCTACATGACCATAAGGAGTGTGAAAATTTTTATTGTATCCATGGGCTATCTTAATTAACATTCTGCAAGTGGTAATACCAGGTCACTGACCTTGGCGTAGTCATAAAAATGTAACCCAGGAAGAAGAACTAACCATTATTATTTCTTTTGTTCCCAATAAGATTATGCTACGGTTACATAGTCACAGCCTAACAAACCAGTTCAGTGGAACAAAGTTACGTTATCCCAAAGGAGGCTGCTGAATATTAGAGAAGGGAGTATTTTACTTGGATTCAAACAAGCTTAGTCCCCATGTTTGTCATTAAAATTTAATATGGTACTATATGTGAGAAAGGCATTGATACATAGAAAGTTTCCCCTTCCTCCCTCCAACTCTCCCTCCCTCCCTCCCTTCCTTCCTTTCTCCCTCCCTCCCTCCTTCCCTCCATTCCTTCTTTCCTTCCTTCCTCCCTCCCTGCCTTCCTTTCTCCTTCCCTCCCTCCCTCTATTCCTTCTTTCCTTCCTTCCTCCCTCCCTGCCTTCCTTTCTCCTTCCCTCCCTCCCTCTATTCCTTCTTTCCTTCCTTCCTCCCTCCCTGCCTTTGTCTTTCTTTTATTCAATTACTTTCTAAACTATCCTTTTCATATTACTATTCAGAATAATTCGTTAGAAGTATCATTGTCATTATCTATCTCCTAAAGGAGGTATGGACTATAATATAAAAATTCAGTAATTCTTCAGAGTACAGTTTCAAGAGCTATCTAATAGAACTTCCTGCAATGATAGAAATGTTCCAAATATCCACAGCCTGTGAGTTGCCACTACTGAGCATCTGAAGTGAGATTAGTGCAATTTAGGTTTTGAATTCGAACTTTAATTTAATTTTAATTATTTACATATGGCAAGTGTCTGCCACATTAGACAGTGCCAGTTTGGAACTGATTTAAAGTAAATATTTAAGTACATATAAATTATTAATCAATAACATTAACATTCTATTACATTAATAAATTATTAATATTAACAAATGCATATTAATAATAAAGGTATAAATATGTTTATAAATATATGTTTATTAATTTAAATATATATTTTATTAAAGTATAGATTTACAAAATTAGTTTTAGGTATACAACATAGAGATTCAATATTTTTATAGCTTATACTCCATTTAAAGTGATTACAAAATAATGGCTATATTTCTCTGTGCCGCACAATATATCTTTGTTGCTTATTTATTTTACAGATAGCTGTTTGTGTCACTTAATCCCATATGGCTATATTACCCCTCCCCCATCCCACTCCCCACTGGTAACCACTGGTTACATTCTCTACATCTGTGAGTCTGTTTCTTTTTTGTTATATTCATTTGTTTTATTTTTTAGATTTTGCATGTAAGTGATAACAGAATATTTGATTTCTCTGACTTATTTCAGTAAGCATTATACCTTAGGTTCAACCATGTTGATACAAATGGCAGAATTTCATTCTTTTTTATGGCTGAGAAATATTCCATTGTGTGTATGTGTGTGTGTGTGTATGTGTGTGTATATGTGTATATATATAGAGAGAGAGAGAGGGAGAGAGAGAGAGAGGGAGGGAGGGAGAGAGAGAGAGAGAGTGTGTGTGTGTGTGTGTGTGTGTGTCTAGAGGTAATTTGAAAAGCAGAGGTTTAATTATTTAGCATATAAAAGTGATAAGCAGATGAATATCATCAGACAGGAATAAAGTAAATGGTATAAATCATGTCTAGCTTTTTGATTTCCTTTTGATTTGGTAGTTTAAAAATCTACGATTGCAGGTTTATATAAGGCAGGTAGTTTTCATATTCTTGATCCGTTGTAGCTGAAAGTTGAACAAAGTTGGGGTATACCATTAAACACAGCAGAATCTATATAGAACCAATTCCAATTTTAAGAGGACCCACCAGGACCAGCCCTGGACTGGGCAGGTTTCTCACCTCAGCCTGGCCAAACCCAAATCCTTTGGAGCCTACCTTTGAACTAAAATGCTTACAGTAACTCTGGGACCCTTGCAAATACAGAGATTGAGAAAGCATAGGTTGATGAACAAAGCCCCTACCACCTGCAAACTATTTGGAAGTATATAGTTTTTTTTAATGTATGCTGCAAAACAAGGGTGAGAACAAATTTAGAGACATTCTCTAGAAAAGACAAAAACGAGCAGGTGAATATCTAATCTCCACAGCACAGTAAAGCATTTAATTGTAAACCCCCAAATCCTTCTAGGAGACTACATCTGTCATGGATGTGAGTAGATTTCAGCCCAGCTCTGTCCACCTCTCCCTCCCTGTTTTCCTTTAATCAAACCACTGTTTCAAAACAGGAGGTAGTATCATTAGTGACTACTGTCTACTGTCTTATAATATTCCTCCAAACATTTTTAGCTACATTGAGAAAATTCTCTCTCAGCCTTTGAAATTAATATAAACATTTATTCTGAATCACTTTGCACATAGCACTCCAAACAGCAATTATTAATAAATAGAATTTGGTACCCAAGATCACTATAAGGACATAACTGATCCATCTCACCCTAAACAATTGTTTAGTTGTATTGAGAAAATATAAGGCTACTGGCTGTTAACATACTCTTTGGAATTTTTTTTAAATTGATACTGTAAATTATTTTATTCAGTGTGCATCCTTTATAACTGAGACTTTAGTAATCTAAAAGCTTCAGAAGGAGAAAAAATAAATTACCATTTTCTGAAGAACTTTGTGTCATGACAAAAGCTTTAAATATGTTGCATATTTAATCCTCTCATCAAACTGTTAGGTTGATGTTATTAACCCATTTTACAGATTTTCAAAAGGGTGAAAATAGCTAATAAATGTGCTCTAAATCAAGCAGCCAGTCAGTGCCAGAGTTAGAATAAAAATGCAAGTTTAACTCTAGGAGTTTATAGTATAAGTTTCAATCAGAAGAAAGTGAGTTTGGTTGCCAATGAATTTGTCTATGACCAAGTATTTCCAAAGCTACTCAACTGACTGGGCTCTTTCCAACTGCTCTGATTTCTCTTGCCCCAGTCCCATAGCAATCAGTCTCTGGGTCATTTCTCTGAACCTAAACTGAGCACTACTGTCAATCACTGTTCCACTGATAAGTTAAATAACACCAACAGGGACTTCCCTGGTGGTCCAGTGGTTGAGAATCTGCCTTCCAATGTAGGGGACACGGGTTCAATCCCTGGTCGGGGAACTAAGATACCACATACCGTGGGGCAACTAAGCTCATGTGCTGCAACTACTGAGCCTGCGGACCACAACTAGAAAGCTGCGTGCCACAACTAAGACCCGACACAGCCAAAGAAATAAATATTCTTAAAAAATAAAAAATAAAAAATAATAAAATTTATTTTAAATAAATAAATAAAACCAACATACAACTGGGACATCATTCACTGTAATCAAAAGGAAGAAAGTTTTCTTCAAACAAAAATGTTAGTTGAATAGAGTAAAACTAAACAGCTTAAATGACTGGGAACAAAACAATTGGTATAAAATTTTTCTTAGTATTTACTTAGTTTTCTAAAAATGCATTCAAAAAAAGATCACATGAAAAAGTAAAGAAAAATTTATTTCAAGATATAAACTGCCATTCAGATTTTTTTAAGTTTCTCATTTCATTTTAAAATAACCATGCATGATCTTTAACATCTTTTGTATGCCTGTTACATGCTGAAATAAAATCTATAATGTTATTTAACTTGTCTTACATCTACAGGTAGTATCAACTATTAGAATGTGAACCCCCAGAAAACCATATGTTAAATATGTTGTATCCTCAAAGTACTTTGATATGTACTTGTATATTATAAAAGTTCAATAATGTAATTGATTAAAATTTATATTTTCTATTCAAATAAGTATTTTCTTTGAGTCCCAAGTAATTGTTTTTTTTTCCATTTTTTAAATTAAAAAAATTTTTATTTTACATTGGAGCATAGTTGACTAACAATGCTGTGTTAGTTTCAGGTGCACAGCAAAGCGACTCAGCCCTACATATACATGTATCTATTCTTTCCCTAATTCTTTTCCCATTTAGGTTATTACAGAGTATTAGGCAGAGTTCCCTGTGCTATACAGGAGGTCCTTGTTGGTTATCTATTTTAAATATACCAAGTAATTGTTTAAGACTATGATAAATGATGTGTTGAATATAAATGAGTTGGTCATGTATTAACTGAGCTGGGGGGAAATATTTGTGAACTATATCAAAACTATCTATAAATTTTTGAAAATGGATACAACCACTTTGGACCATCCACTGCTATGGATCTCTTGGTCTGGCATCAAAATTTTGGGAGAGATGAAGCACAAAAGGAAAATATAAAACCTGTTTTATAAATGGGGAGGGAGGTGGAAGGAGACTATGCATGTTTATTTTTTAAAAAATAACAAAAGAGAGGATGTAGTATGAGATAATCAGGTTGTTCCACTCTCAGAATGAACTGATTTGTGTTCCCCCATAGAGGGGTGGAAAAAAAATTAAAGGGTAATTGCTACATAATGATGAATTACTTGCTCTGCGTTGTATTTAACTGAACTATCTGCTATTCTTTTCTCCTCATACTGTATCACACATAGTCCAAACCACTGTGAGGAGAGTCCACAGAGGAAAACTAAGTTATATTAATATACCATATACAAACACATACATATGTGTGCGTGTGTTTATATCATAATGTATGTGTGTGTATCTCACTATCTTTTTGCAGGAATTGAAATACTTTTTTTTAAAGAAAATCCAGTCTTTCTTTTCTAGACATTTAATTTTTTTTCCTGTTGAAACAAAGCACTTATTTAAATAGATTAGAAATGCTCAGTGATACGTCGAACAGTTTGGTGACCATCGGTATAGTCTGAGGGCTTGTGGATATTTTTCTCCCATTGGCTACCATTCAATCTTTTGGTAGAATAGATTAAAGCCATGCAATGAAATCAATATTAAAAATAAAAGAAACATAATTACATTACCAGCTAGTCAGTTGAAATATTTGAGGGATAAATTATACAATATCTATTAGTTGCACAGCTGATTGATATTTTACTTTTTAAGGGTGAATATACTTATTATTTATTGTTATGTAACAAATCACCATCAAAATATAGTGGTTTAAAGTAACAACAACCATTTATAATCTCTCACAGTTCTGTGGATCATGAATTAGGTCATGGTTCAATTGGTGGTTATGTCTCAAGATCTAGTACGAGACTTATAGTTAGATACTGAGTGGGGCTGCGGTTATCAGATGGCTTGGAGGGTCCATTTCCAATGTGGCTTGTTCAAGGGCCTGGAAAATTGGTGCTGGCTGTCGACTGGGACCACAGTTGCTCTCCACATGGGCCTCTCCACAGGGCTGCTTGGGTATTCTCACAGCACAACGACTGGCTTCCACAGCAAGTAATCCAAAAGAACAAGGCAGAAGTTGTAATGCCTTTGAGCCTCCAAAATCACACATCACCACTTCTACTTTATTCTATTGATCACTTGGAGCAAGCCCTGATTCAATGAGGGAGGGCAAGAATACCAGGACAGTAGGATCTCTGAGAGACATATTGGAGGCTGGTTATTACTATGGTGAAACAGCTCTTTTATTTGAAAAAAAAATTTTTTTATGTCAATCTTTGTAAAATGTGTTATTCATGTTCCTGCCATAGAAAATGGTGTACTTTTTAAAAAAGTAACCTTTTTTATGAGGTCAAGACGTAATGAACATCAGTGTAGTATTGTGCTGTAGAACAATGAAGATTTCAGAGATAACAGATATGAGAGAGAAGTGGTCCTTCATGGACTAGTCAGAAGAGGTATGCTATTTCACTGACATGCCTTTATTGTGTGACCTGAACATCAACACGATGTTTAAGTGTGCCCTTTCATTAAATGCCGCCAAACTATATTTCCGTCTTTATTAATACATTTTCTTCTCTTTTCCCCAGTGGCAATTTCTGGGCTTTACTGTCACTTCATATGGCTATCAGTGGTTCCATGTCTTGCCACTTCAATTGTTTCTATTTCTGCTTGCACTGTCAGCAATTACTTCGCTACAGTTTCCAGGTTCACTTCTTTCTCTTTTCTTGCCACTTAAAGCATGTCTTAGCCTTGAAAACTTCAGGAATTAAAATTTCCAACTCTAGTTCCAGATAATGCCTTCTTAACTGTCCAATCACTAGCTAACCTTTTTCATCTTTTGATTGTCAGATTTTTACGTACTTAAACAACTAATGTTAGGATTATATTATATAACCATCATTTTGAAGAAACATAACTTTCAAAGTTCAATAAGGAAACAGCTTAATTCTGCCATCTTCTTCCCCACTGGCACTGCTTATTTAAATCCACTTTGTCAGGCCAATTTGTTAACACCTTTAGATGAGTCCTGGGCATAACTTGTCTGGTCACTCTCAGATAATAAAAAAGAATACTCTGGTAATTTTAAGCTACCAGTTACAATACCCATTCCACAATAATGATCAACTATGAACTTCATTAGCAATAAAAGCTCCCCTCTCCCTGTACTCAACATGATTCTAGGTGAGAATTTTACAGCAGGAGAGGAAAAGGAAATGACTCACTTCTTTCCTATTTCCCCAGCCTGTATTTCTCCCCTCCTCCCCAGCTTGCCAAAAGAAGTTTCTTATCCTTGGAGTCATGGAAAGAGAAGTAAAGGGCAGTAAGAAACAATAAATATTCTTGATTTTTACTCTTTTGAGCTGGTGCCAGTCTTCTCTTAGCCTGGCCTTGTTTAAAGTTGATTCTTCCTTTCTTGGTACTTCAGTGGGTTCTTGGGCTACCTTCCTTCACTGGTAGAGTAGACAGAATAGCCTCCCAAAGATCATGTTACCTAGCCTGGCAAAAGGGACTTTGAAGATGTGATTAAATTAAGGGACATAAGAGGCAAGATTATCCTATATTATCTGGTGGGGCCCAATGTCTTCATGCAGGTGCTTATAAGAAGAAGAGTCAGTAGGGTCCAAGACACAGAAGGCAAAATGATGATGGAAGAAAAGGTACAAAGAGGAAGATCTGAAGATGCTACTCCACTGGCTTTGGAGATGGAGGAAGGAGCCACAGCCAAGGACTGCGGGTGGCTTCTAGGTACTGGGAGAGGCAAAGGAGCAGATTGTTCCCTGAGAGCCTCCGGGAGGAATGCAGCTGGACCTCACCTGGATTTTAGACTTCTGACCTCTAGCACTGTAAGAGAATAAATTAGTGTTGTTTTAAGCCACTAAATTCGTGGTGATTTATTTCAGCAGCAATAGGAAATTAATATAGAACAGCTGTTCTCTGACTAACAACTTCCACTGAATAAAATTCTCTCTTCAGATTAAAACTTCTCTTTCAGTCTCTTCAATCCCAGCTTAAAAGAAAACAATTACAAAACCTGCTTCTAGCATATGTAACCTAGCCCCTTGCTTTGGAATAGTAAAGTCCTTGCCAATTATGTTCTTGGTGATATAACTAAAACCAAGATGTAAAGAGTTCCATTTTAACATCCTATTATGATGATTAAGTCATCAATCCGGGATCAGCATATAAGAAAACCAAAGGAAGCAGTATAGCTTCTTAAAGCAAACAAATAAACAAACAGAAAAAAACCCTCTAAATTAAAAAAGCAGTCCTTGATCTCTATGTCTACCCAGAGATTATTATTCTTTCTTAATACAAAATTCTAAAACAAACCAATGATCTAATTTTCTAAACATATTATTGGAAGTGGCTAGCTAAAAAGAGTGGGTCTGACCATCAGAGATTTTAAAAAGGACAGCCCTGGGAAGTAACAGCTAACAGTTTAACTGCAGAAGGGAAGGCATTTTTATTTTTAATTTTTTCCAGCTTTACTGAAATATGATTGACATAAAATTGTGAGTTTAAGGTCTATAATGTAATGATTTCAAATATGTATATATTGCAACATGATTACCATAATAGGGTTAGTTAACACAACCATCACCTCATACAGTTAGATATTTTTGTTTTACGAGTTTGGTGAGAACTTTTAAAATCTACTCTTCTAGCAACTTTTAAACATACGGTACAGTATTGTTAACTACAGTCACCATGCTGTATAGTATCTCTCCAGAATGTATTCACCTTATAACGAGAAGTTTGTATCCTTCTCCTCTCACCCCACTCTCACCCCTGCCCCTAGAAACCATCAATCTGCTCTTGTTTCTATGAGTCTGGACTTAAGATTCCACATGTAAGTGAAATCATCCAGCATTTGTCTTTCTCTGCCTGCCTTTAGCATAATGCCCTCAAGGTTCATCCATGTTTTCACAAATGATAAGATGTCCTTATTTTTATGTCTGAATACATATATATATACATATTTGTATGTGTATATATATAAATATATTTAAATATAAAATATGTAAATATTAAAACATATAAATATATATAAAATATTTTCTTTATCCATCCATTCTCAATAAGAGACTACTGTGAACAACTATATGCCAACAAATTGGACAACATAGAAGAAATGGATAAATTCCTAGAAACATACAACCTACCAAGACTGACTCATGAAGAGACAGAAAATCTGGATAGACCAATAACAAGGAGATTGAATCAGTAATCAAAAACCTCCCAACAAATAAAAGTCCAGGACCAGATGGTTTCACTTGGGAATTTTACCAAACATTTAAAGAAGTAACTCCAGTTCTTCTCAAACTCTTCCAAAGAACTGAAGAAGAGGGAACACTCCAAAACTCATTTTACTAGGCCAGCATTATCCTGATACCAAAGCCAGAGAAGACACTACAAGGAAAAAATTTTATAACTACAGAAAACTACAGACCAAATCCCTGATGAACATAGATGCAAAAATTCTCAATAAAATACTAGCAAACTGAATTCAACAGCATGTTAAAAAGATCATACACTATGATCAAGTGAGATTCATCCCTGGGATGCAAAGATTGTTGAACATATATTAATCAATAAATGTGATCTATCACATTAATAGAGTGAAAGATAAACGTCACTGATCATCTCATGGATGCAGGAAAAGTATTTTATAAAATTTTACATCCATTCATGATAAAAAAAACCTCTCAGTAAATTGGGTATTGAAGGAATGTACCTCAACATAATAAAGGCAAGTCCACAGTGAACATCATACTCAACTGTGAAAGGTTGAAAGCTTTTCCTCTAAGATCAGGAACAAAACAAGAATACCCACTCTTACTACTCCTATTCAACATAGTACTGGAAGTTGTAGCCAGAGCAATTAGGCAGGAAAAAGTAGTAAAAGGCATCCAAATTAGAAAGGAAGAAGAATTGTCTCTATTCGTAGATGACATGCAGGGCACATGAAGGGTTCTGTGTGGAGCAGACAGATGGGCCTGGGTGTCTGGGCAGCTGGCTGCAATCCCTGCCCTGCTGTTCGTTGGCCCTGAGAAAAACATCCCCCTTGCTCCATAACCCCGGAACCCTAGGAATAATGAAGAAGATGATGATGATTTTATATATAGAAAATCCTAAAGACTCCACCAAAAAACTCTTAGCACTAATAAACAAATTCAGTAAAGTTTCAGGATACGAAATCAACATACAAAAATCAGTAGCATTTCTATATACCAACAATGAATTATCTAAAAAAGAAATAAAGAAAACAATCCTATTTACAATAGTAGTAAAAAGAATAAAATATCAATACTTAGGAATAAATTTAACCAAGGAGGTAAAAAAAATCTGTAAACTATCAGACACTGATGAGAGAAACTGAAGACACAAATAAATGGAAAGATATCCTGTGTTCATGAACTGGGAGAATTAAATTGTTAAAATGTCCATACTACCCAAAATAATCTATAGATTCAATGCAATTCCTATCAATATTCCAATCACATTTTTACAGAAATAGAAAAAAAAATCCTAAAATTCATGTGGAACCATAGAAGACCCCAAATAACCAAAGCAATCCTGAGAAAAAAGAACAAAGCTGGAGGCATCACACTTCCTGACTTCAAACTATAATACAAAGCTATAGTCGTTAAAACAGTATGGTACTGGGACTTCCCTGGCAGTCCAGTGGTTAAAACTCTGAGCTCCCAATGCATGGGACACAAGTTCGATCCCTGGTTGGGGAACTAAGATCCCACATGCCACACCACACAGCCAAAAAAGAAAACAGTATGGTACTGACATAAAAACACACACAGACCCATGGAACAGAATCAGAAGCTGAGAAATGAACCCACAAATATACAGTCAACCAATATTTGATATTTGACAAGGGAGCCAAGAATACTCAATGGAGAAAGGATGGTTTCTTCAATAAACGGTGCTGGAAAATTGGATATTCACATGCAAAAGAATGAAACGAAAGCCCTATCTTATACCACTCACAAAATTTAACTTGAAATGTATTAAAGACTATAACATAAGACCTCAAACCATAAAACTCCTAGAAAAAAACATAGGGAAAAAATTTTTGACGATAAAAGCAAAAATCCACAAGTGTGACTATATCAAACAAGCTTCTGCACAACAAAAGAAATGATCAACAAAATGCAAAGTGCACTCATGGAAGAAAATATTTGCAAAATACATGTCTGATAAGAGGTTAGTATCCAAAAAATATAAGGAACTCATGCAACTCAATAACATAAACCCAAATAATCCGATTAAAAAATGGGCAAAGGACCTAAATATACATTTTTCCAAAGAAGATATTAAAATGACCAATAGATACATGAAAAGGTATACAACATCACTAATCAACAGAGAAATGCAAATCAAAACAACCTCTCACATCTGTTAGAATTGCTATTGTCAAAAACAAAAGAGCTAACAAGTGCTGGCAAGGATGTGGAGAAAAGGAAACCATAGTGTACTGTTGGTGGGAATTTAAACTGGTGCAGTCACTATGAAAAATAGTATACAGGTTCCTCAAAAAATTAAAAATAGAACTACCATGTGATCCAGGAATTGTACTTTTGGGCGTATATCTGAAGGAAATGAAATCTCTATCTCAAATTGATATTTGTGCCTCTGTTCACCATGGCATTATTTACAATAGCCAAAACATGGGAGAGCATTCAACAAACTCAAAAATAATCAGAGCTGCTGTGCAAGTTAGCATCATATGGTAGTAGATGTTCATAATGATAAAATTGAGTCATGTTCAAGGGGAAAAAAAAACCAAATGCTATAGCCTAAGTTTACAAACACATGATGGTATAAAATTAATGTTAAGGGGAATAAAACCAATAAAAATGTCTAAAAAATGATTGTATGGCATCTTATAGTTTACATGATTTTTTTTCCTGTGAACCCATTTGCTACTCACATGGAGGTGAGATAGTAGTAGCAACAATGGCTTACTATTATTGAATTATTGATGTGTCAAGGGTATGTATGACATGATATCATTCAGTCCTAAGCACAACTCTGTTGAGGAAACTGGGGCTTAGGGAGATTGAGTAACTCGGCAAGTTTCATAGCTAAGTGGTAGAGACTAAATTAAAAACCAGAGAGACACTTTAAATTCCTGTAACTACAATACAGTACCACCTCCCAGGTAGCAGACAAAATGTGTATTATTACACACCTTTTTTAAGGGAGAGATTCTAGAATTTATAGACATTGAACACTTTACCCCAGGTCATGCAACACATATGCTGAAAACAAGACGCCAGACCTCCTGATTTCTCATTGATTTTTTTATCTCACTATACCTGTCTCTTTGTTCTTTATGGGAAATGCCCTGTTCCTTAGTCATGTAGATATAAGAAATACTTCAATATACCATAGTAGGATAATGTATTTATTAATCAATCAGTGTATTTTTCCCTTAATTTCTACTGCACCATGACACTCCCTTCTTTAAGGTTAGGAATCATTCCATTGTTTCAGAACGAAATTTCTTTACAGGAGACCAAGGGAATAAAAGAGTCAGATTCTTGGACTTCCCTGGTGGCACAGTGGTTAAGAATCCGCCTGCCAATGCTGGGGACATGGGTTCAACCCCTGGTCCTGGAAGATGCCACATGAAGCAGAGCAACTAACACAACAACTGAGCCTGTGCTCTAGAGCCTGTGAGTCACAACTACTGAGCCCACGTGTCACAACTACTGAGGCCTGCATGCCTAGAGCCCGTGATCCACAACAAGAGAAGCCACCGCAATGAGAAGCCTGCGCACCGCCACGAAGAGTAGCCCCTGCTCACCGCAACTAGAGAAAGCCTGTGCTCAGCAACAAAGTCCCAATGCAGCCAAAAATAAATAAACAAATTTTGAAAAGTCAGATTCTTGGCTTTTGTTTTCAAGAACAGTAGTCCACTTGTGAAACGATAATGATGAAAAGATTTTAAATTGCTGATCAGCAAGAGTGTTTTCTTTTTCCCTTGGAAACTAGATAAATGTGTCAAAGTCTGGTTGGAGAGGAAGAAACATGGCAGGTAGAGGGGTAGGAGTCCTGAAACTAGAGGATCCCACATGGACTGATCAAGTGACCAGGAACAAGACCTACTCAAAGAGCCACCTAGCTCTTCACAAAACCTCTCTCTGTCAATACCTATCAGGGAGCCAGGCTAGCACTTTGAGGTCCAATCTCCATGTAAGAGAGCTTTCCGTCAGTCGCCAGTACTAAAGAGCTTTAATAGCAGTCCTTCTCATCGTGGTCCAAAGGAGACTTCCTCCTGACAAGAGCCAGCACATCTCTTGTTGATCAAGGCTAGTGATGCCCAAGTCATGGGACTCTGCCCAGGCTGCATTCAACTCCCCCCTCCTGCTCAACCACACTTAAAGTGCCTTATAATGTCAAATGCCCTCTTCTCAATGCAAATCCTCACCCAAGGCAGAGAATACGCCAGGACCCCCAGAGAGGGGGTGGCCATATAGAACAGATATCCAACTAGACCCCCAAACAACCCTACTCCTATACACACAAACACACTAGACCATGTGAGACCGGAATCTACCTGAGCTTTTCTTCCAAAGCCGACCAGTGGTGAAACATAAAAATACACTAGCTTAGCTTGTTTCTTTGGCATGTTTTATGTGTACTCCTCCCTATTAGACTATTAGATTGTTAATGGTAAGGACTATACCTTTCCTTTTTTCATCATTCTCCCATTACTTGTAACATGAGCTTAGAGGCAATTAGGAGCTCACTGAATGTTTGTCTGATGGGCAGCTTGATCAGGGAACCCTAGAACCCGGACAAAATGTGCTGACTATAAAGCATATCTTCCTATCCTCTCTCTGTGATCACACACTAAAAGAGATGGGAAATCTATAATACTGTAACAGAAATCCCTAAGAACATGGGCAGTTTGGCTGAATTGCTAATACTTAGGAGTGAGGATTAGCTTCTGGGCCCCTAACTCCCAAAGCACCAGGCACTCCAACTAGAGCCAATTATCAGTGATCCCCACCAGGTAGTATTTACCAAGCATCATCTTCAGCAGAGTATGAGTATCTCTGCCTGTTTCTCCTTCTCTCTTTGTCTTACTCCCAGCTTTTCTTAGTTCACCAATTCCTAGCATGTTTTGTTTCTTGCTTTTTGTTTTTACATAGAAAAGTATATTTTAAAATTTACTGTTCTCAAGGCTGCTGTTTCAGGGGTTTTGTTTTGTTTTGTATTCTTGTTATTTAACTTTCACAAAGCAATTAGGATTATGTTTTGTAACAAGACTTGTTGAGAATGATATGAATCTTACTTAAACTGCAGGAAGCTGGAGGATATCGCCTGACCTGCAAGACACTGGAGACATTTAATGTAAACCGTCACACTAACGAATTTTGTGCAATTTATAAATTACAATTTTATTCACTTTCTAAAAACCCTTTCCACTAAATTCCAAGTCAGGCTCCATTCTTTGTTAGCTCTGACTCCAAAGCATTCTGTTAGTTTCCAGACCTAATGAGAAAGCAATTACAGAGCTTTCATGCTTTCAAAATGCTGCTCTGACAAAGGATCTCAAATTCTTGAATTTTAAAGACTCTTTGGAACTTTCAAATGGATTAAGGAAATGCTTAACAGCAAAACCAATTCAGATAAAAATTAACATTCTTAGATGGGATGAGAATAGCCTAGAGTCATCTTAGCTCTGTCTTCTAGCTTTTTTTCAGCTCTGATACAAAAGAGAATTTAAAATGTGTTAAAAGTCTCTGGTAACATTTTCTTCCATGCATATATTGATGCTTCAGGTGTATGAAATTTGACTAAAAGACTGGGTCAATCCAGTACTTCTGACAAATCACTTCGAAGGATGTGCATTCATCCTGCTTCTTACAGGTCTATCTGTATTTGGAAAACAAATAGTGAATAATCCAATTACTAAGATACTGACTAAAGTAGCTGTATATATAATATCCATTTTGGTTCCCAAATTAACTTACAGTAAAATCTTTAAATCAGATTAGCTAGAAGTTGATGCTTGCATGACAATGTCCAAGTTAGCTATCAATAAGATCATAGTTTCTTTTTATGTTGAAATTTGAGGGCAAAGAATATTGATGCAAAGAGGTGCAGTAAACATTCATAGAAAACCATGGAATTAATCCTGTATAGAAACAGGCTGGCCATTGTTTCAGATATTGTATCTCAAGTTACCATTCTGAGTAGTTCCTAGATTCTATCAGCTATTTTTAATTCTTCAGATTTGAAAGGTTTCCTTGTCACTGTTATTTTTCTGATAGTTTGGTTCAGGCACCAGGCGTCTTTCCTACTCTGTTTGGAGGGTGCTCTGGAGAGCTCTGGAGCCAATTACCTCATTATACTCTCAGCAGTGTTTCAACATAAACTCCAATTTATAAATGAGGCCACAGAGTCACCAAGAGGTCAAATGACATATTCCGTCTTTATGTAGCGTCTCGGCCAAGTTTAACATTTATCCTAGAAGCCCACATTATCACACTTGAGAGCTTTGCTGAAGCCCAGAACTCTGAAGCTAAACAAAAATTATCCATAGTTTACAAAAGATTTCATGGAATTCACTAGTGTTACTAATGGAAACTTGCAAAGACTTCAGATATTTGTTTTGCTAAGCAAATACCAGTTTATATATGGATGTGAGAAGTTTATTAGCATACTAATTTTTTCATCATTATCCCAGAATGAAGTGTTACACAAAGGTGACTTTTAACCCAAATATTTTGTCTTTATAACATTTCTTTATCTAATGAAAAATTTTACCTCCTTAAACAGATGGTATTAACATGATTTGATATTAATGACTCAAGGTCATTGTTATGAGGACTTCAGTGATTCTGTAAGAAAAAAATAAAAGTGGGCTAATTTTTTTAGTTAAGATTAGTTTGTCAGCGTTTATTGTGAAATTATTTCAATTAATATTTAGGAGAAATTTGGATTCTAGTATGTTATTGAAAAGTTAACAATATCTATCAGTAGAATTCAAAATATGATGTCTACTAAATCACCAGGGGAAAAATTTATGTAGAATAAAAAAAAAACACTAAGAAAGCATAAAAACTCAATTAAAATCAAGGTTTTTGTATTATTTGCTTACAAATACAAATTTGTTTAATTTTGATTTGGTTAATTTTCTCTGTGTACATATAATTTACAAAATAAGTGCAAATAGTTAAATTACTGTATTAATTCAAAGACCCTGGGATTGGGTCAAAAGCAAAATCCAAATATATGCTCTTGTGTCCTAAAGCAGAGTAAATGTTTCAATTTAATGTCCAGGAAATACTAAAAATAGGTAATTTACTAGACTATGACAAAAATTCCATGTTATTTTATTTAAGTATAACTTTTTCCCCCATTTTGACTACCCTCCACCTCCTGCCTCTGGCAACCACCAATCTGTTCTCTATATCTATGAGCTTGTGTTTTTTTGTGGGTTTTTTTTTTTTTATATAAGTGAGATCACATGGTATTTGTCTTTCTCTGACTTATTTCACTTAGCAAAATGCCCTTGAGGTCCATATATGTTGTTGCAAATGGCAAGATTAAGTATAACTTCTTAAATTTAGAACAATCACAAAAATATTGCACATTAAAGGGCTAAAATATATCTATATCTATATATACAAATATCTCCCATAAATTTTCATTAAAGAGGCAAAACAACCAAAATGGACAAAAGTAAAACCAGAGGTTTCACAAGAAAAGGAAACAGTTTTTGCCATTAAATATTTGAAGAGATGGTCAACGTCATCAGTAATTAAGAAAATACAAATTAGGAATGCTATGAGATTTGGTTTTTACATTAATTTGAGTGGCAAAAATAAAGAAGTCTTGCATTCCAAGTGATGGAATGGATACAGATAAGCGAAATTTATTCAGGTCTGTGGTCATACAGCCACTTTGGAATAGTTGGATTATCTAAAAAGTTAACTATTCACAAACCCGAAACCAAGATTATTCTTTTAGATATATACCCAAGAGAAACTTTACAAATGTACACGAGGAATTCTATCCATCCATGGCTGAGGCAACAGCGTTCTAATAACAAAGGCCTGGAGACAGAGTAACCATTGGACGGGAGAACGGTTAAATACACTGTGTGCCATCTAGTCACACAAAGGAATATTACAACAGCAGTCAAAATGAATTAACCAACAAAAATAGGGATCATCTCACAAATATAACATTGAGTTAAAAGAGGAAGTACTAAAATATTTCAAAGAAATAATACCCACTAGGAAATCCATTATTTAGAAAAGAAATGGGATAATGAACACATCAGGCAAGTGGTTAACCTGGATGGAGAGAGGCAAGGAGTAGGATAGCGTAGAACCACACACACTGACATCAGGTTTTGTCAGTTTCCAGTTTCAATGCTGGGTGATAATTTTACTGATACTCATTGGTAAAATTATATTACATTATAATAAATAATATGTACATTTCTCTTAGCTTTGGTGAAGGGAATGCTCTCTGGAGTGCCCCCAGTGGGTATATTTTAGCAGGTGGGTGAGCAGATCTTAACATAAGTCCATTCTGTTATTCCACTACCCCTAAGCCTTTTAAATAGTTTTCTCCCCAGTGTACCAAGGAAGTTCTGACATTTCAATTTCATCTGGTGTAAGCCATATTTGCTACAGGTTTCAGTCAACCAAAAAAACAACCTGTTAGAGCCACTCTCACTTTCTCAAGCTAACATGTTAAATTAAAAATCTCTGTTTGTTAGTCCCTGATCATGCATTTGGTCTATCCAACTTGATAGTCTTTTAACCCTAATGGTATCTCTTAGGACCAACTGCTGTATTTGTTTCCCAGTTTATGTTAATATAAATAGTTAAATATTTCCACGAAATTGTTCTATGGCATCAAATATTTGGTCATCCAAAGCCTTGCCTTCTATAGTTATTTGATTATAGGCGTCTGCAAGTAATAATTTAAATAACTGTTTTATGACTGCATGCCAAGAACAATTAGTGTTCCCTATACAAATTGAATCAATGCCTTTAAATTTAATCAGTCCAGAAAACAGGCAGATAATCCAGAACTAATTAAGAGAATCCATGTTTACCTTTGTTTTCTTCTGGAGTTACTTTTATTTCAGTATGAATAAATCATTGCCCTTTCCAAAATGGAAGGAGTCCGATAGAATAAAACTTATACCATAATGAGGGCTCAACACCAGTCTCTGTTTTTGGACAGTTAAGCAGTCAGCAATAGCAGTAGCTAGATCAGTTTTAATGAAGAGAAATCCATACTACTGTGTCTATACATAACCTTCATCCTGGTGCCCAGGGCCAATTTGTACACGGACCTACCAGGCAGACTGAGGACAGAGACTGGCTGATATCCAGAGAACGTGTTATTTTATCCACCCAGTTATTGAGAGCCCCCTGGAAAATATATGGTCCTTGGTGAGCATATACATGGTACACAAATATCTTCACACTCTGTGTTCATTCCAAGGGGTCCATCTACATAACTCTTCCTCACACTTTCTTGTCACCATTTCTCAATTCTGTTCTTTGGAAGTCCCTGACTATCCAGTTCTAAGCTACTAGCAACTATCCATGAATCAGTGCAATGTCTAAGTATCTCTCATTTGAGGCATAGTGAAAGCCAAATGTGCTGCTTGAAGTTCTGCCCATTTGGGGAATTTCTCATCACTACTGTTCCTCATGGCCAAAACCAAGTGAGGCTGAAATCCTGCAGCCATCCACTTTTCAAGCAGGTGCCAGAAAAATCACACAAGAACATCTGTAAGTCAGGTTCAAGGTTTTTGCTCTTTAGTTAGTTGGTTATAAGAAATGACCATGAGAACACAGGTGAGGGTTAGGAGAGAAGAGACAATGCAGGAGAAGTTGTCAAAGGAATCTGGAGCATGTGCTCATGCAATTTAATTGTGCCTTTTAGACCTTCTGAAACCTCATTTCTTACATACCATTTCAACTTGGTGATAAAGTACTGCTCTGAGCACCCAACCTGAAGTCTTAGAGGCTCATATAACACTGTTTCTCATGAGTAGCTCAAATTTCATAGTCACTTGGTGATCACTGATTAAGCATTCATTCCCTACGATGGCCCACTAGCAAACCCGGAGCTGTTTCTCAACAAGAGATAGATATCTTCAGAAGAGGACATGGACTTACTCAAAAATATAGATGTCTATGCTGTTCTTCTGCTACAGGAGCTTATAAGAGACTCCATATAGCAACCATGTTTACATACACTTCATGTACCAGCTCCTAAGTCTCAAGTAGAAAAGTAATTGGAGTTGCAGGTTGGACTTACTGCAGAACTTTCTCTCCCTGTTTCTACTCAAATGAGGCAGCCATTTGTGTTAATCACACATGGGTCATATTAGCACACAAAAATAAAGAACATATTGTTTTCAAAATCAAAAAGTTTTCTAAATTATTGTGCTTCTTTGGTAGTCATAGGTGTGTGAGTACATTGACTGGTCTTTTCCACTGAAGGGAATACCATGATATGGTGCAGACTACTGAACCCTCAAAACTTTACATTTTGTGGATGGTGGGTCTCTGGATTTTTCTGGGGTATATCTCTGACTCACTTATGCCTTACTAAGCCATTTAAAGTACTTGATGCTCTCTGTCAATCCTAGTCCCAAGATCCTCATGTCAAAAATACAATGAACAAGGTAACACTCCAATATCAAGATGATCAAGATATTTGTGGACTAGGACTACATTACATCAGAGAGTAGTACAATTACATAGCCCTGAGGCAAGACTGTGAAGGTGGTCTTTTCACATAAAAGTATGCTTCTTGGGCTTCCCTGGTGGCGCAGTGGTTGGGAGTCTGCCTGCCGATGCGGGGGACGCGGGTTCGTGCCCCGGTCCGGGAGGATCCCACATGCCGCGGAGCAGCTGGGCCCGTGAGCCATGGCCGCTGAGCCTGTGCTCCGCAACGGGAGAGGACACAACAGTGAGAGGCCTGCGTACTGCAAAAAAAAAAAAAAAAAAAAAAAAAAAAAAAGTATGCTTCTTATTGACTTTTGTAAATTGGCACAGAGAGCAAAACAATTTGCAGGTAAACACCTGCATACCAGATTCCAGGAAGCTGGGTTGATTGACTTCAGGGAAGATGCTACATCTGGAAGAGCAGTTGCAATTGGAGTCAATATCTTATTAAGATCTTAATAATCCAAGATCCATTCACCTTCTGTACAGGCCAAGAGGCAAGTTAAATGGGTATGTGAATCCTTCGAGTCTCTGGTGGTGCTTGCAATTCCCCCAGGGATGTGGCATTGCTTATGCTTCACTAGTTTGGTCAGGAGGGGAAGTACTAAGGGCTTCCAAATGGCCCTTCCCATTACAACAGTCAAGTAGGAATTCTTCCTACTGTCAAATTTGTCTATTCCAGTCAAAATTTAGGAATTGAGAAAGTAACCACAAATTACCATGGACTTACTGGGCCAACTGTGATTCAAACGTTAACCAATGCACTATTTATCACCTAACCTCCCTTAGACTCTAATTTGACCAAGGAATTGCAAGGGCCTTTTGGGTTCTCAGGGATGAGTGTCATTTAAGAAATGCCATGTCCAATAATTCCCACCACCCACCCCCACATTCTAGCTATTTTTTTCAACACTGCATAGTCACTCTATAAGCCATTTTGGGGGAAGGCTTGAAGTAAGAGTTACAGTGTATACAATATAGGCTTGTAGCAGCATTTCAAGATCCTTCCTCAGGAGAGTCTAACCTCCCCTTTAAGCAAGGGGTTCTACATATTTGGATTTGCTGAGGTCTGGAAAATGAAGAGAGGCCATGACTATCCATTATAAAGATGACTCAAGTAAGATTTCTATTCTCCAGTTCTGGAGTTTTACATATTATATAAAGTAAGAGTTTTGTTGACTGTCCAACTACTTCATTCTTAAAGACACCATGATATTTGAGACAAAACATTCTAAGGAAAACTTTATCTTTGTTACCCTTCTTGGAAATCTGGTTCTTTCAGTTGGCTTCTGTTACTCTAGGAATCCATTTTCCCCACTGAAATAACACAATCACTAAAATAATAAACAGGCTAAAAATTCCTGCCAGTGTTTTGGACTTATTTTTTCTCAGCAAGGCAATATGGCAATATGACATGAAAAAGTAACTGAAATCATATCTGTTAGAAGGGAAGAATACAATTATCTCTTGGATTCTTTATTTTGCTCCACAGAACTTATTTTTAAAGTACACTATTTCCATATACATATATTGATATATATACACACATACACATAGATACATATATATATATCAAGCATAAAATATGCTAGAAAAAAAACTGTTGAGTGAATGAATAGATGCATCACTATACACCCACAGAAAGTAAATAAAATTAAAAGAAAAATCTGAGTGAATTGTTTCAAAAAAGTGACTGGATACAAGGTTAATATTTCAATAGACCTTAAAAAGAATGATTAGGGTCTGGAAGCTCCACTGCTAGCCCTAAGAGAAACTAGGATGCTGATTTGAACTAAGGGGTAGGTGATAGAATGTGGTAGAAAATGATGGAGGTGGTAGAAAGTGGTCATATTTGGACATATTTTGAAGTTAGAACTGATATATTTTAAAGGTAGAACTCATAAATGGGGTGTATATGAACTGGGGAGAATGTCTAATGTGTTGACTATCAGAAGCATTTGACATCGCTGGTTATCCCTTCCTTTTACGATACCATATTCATTTACCTTCCTGTACACTACCCTCTCTGGTTTTTCCTCATATCCCCTTCTTTGTTTCACTTGCTGTATTCTCCTTTTCTCTTAGACTTCTTACTTTTGAAATGCTCAGGGATAAGCCCTTGGATCTCTTCTCTTTATCCTCACTCACCCTTTAAATGAGCTCATCTAGTCTCATGGATTCAAACAGCATCCTAATACTTGAGGGATTTCCAAATCCCTCAATTTTCACTCTGATCCACCACCCTAAACTCAGGTTCACATGTCCAATTGCTGACTGACACCTCTGCCTGGATGTCTAATAGGAGTGCCAAATTTAACATGTTTGAAGCCAATACTTAATTCTCACCTCCAGCCCTAACTAAACTAAAACAGGCTCTTCATCCAGTTTTTCTCAAGTTTTTAAGTGGTATTATTACTCATTCAGTTGTTTAAACCAACTACTGAAAAGGAAAAATAAAGATGGAGACATTCTCACCAATCTCTCTCAATCAGACAACTGTTTCCATTCTGCCCTTTCTCCCCTCACCACTGTATTTTATTCAGAGAGTGATTTTTTAAAATAAATCAGATTATATCTCTTAACTGTTGAATATTTCTCAATAGAATCCCATAAATTTTGGTCATTTTAATTTATTCTCAGAAATTAGAACATTATTTGATACATAGAAGATCCTGGAAGACAGGACAATGTCCCCCAAAAGATGTCTACACTGAATCTCCAGAACCTGTGAATATGTCCCTTACATGACAAAGAGGACTTTGCAGATGTAATTAAATGATTAATATTGAGATAGGGAGATTATCCTGGATTATCTCTGTGGGTCTAATATAATCACAAGGGTAAGAAGGTGAAAATCAGCAAAGAAAATATGACAAAAGAAACAGTGGTCATGGTCAAAGAGAGATTTGAAGATGCTAATGATGTTGGCTTAAAGATAGAGGAAGGGGCCATTAACACAAGAATGCAGGTGGTCTCTTGAAGCTGGAAAAGTCTAGGAAACTGATTCTCCCTTAGATCTTCCAGAAGGAATGAAGGCCTACTGACACCCTGATCTTAGCCCAGCGAGACCCATGTTAGACGTCTGAACTCCAGAACTATAGAGAATAAATGTCTGTTATTTTAAGCCATAAAGTTTGTGGTAATTTTTTATCTCAGCAGTTAGAAACTAATACAGAGCTGCCTAATAAAAACTGCAAAATGATTAAACTAAATCTAGTAGAACCAAAGCACTGGACTTGAGGTCATAAAACCTGGGCTCTACTTCCACCTCTGCCATATTAACCATAAAGTCATGGCACTCCTATAAATTGGAGATAACGTCTTACCTTCTCAAATCTCAAAACTTATTAATAATTAGTTTCCTGTTGCTGCTGTAATAAATTACTACAATCTTAGTGGCTTAAAACAACACAAATTATTTTTCTTACATGTCTAGAGATGCAATATCCAAAACTGGTCTCATTGAACTAAAATCAAGGCGCCAGGGTATTTTCTGGAGACTCTAGGGGAGAATGTTCCTTTACCTTTTCCAGCTTCTAGAAGCCACCTGCATTCCTTGGCTCAGAGACCCTTCCTGTATCTCCAAAGCCAGCAGCATAGCATCTTCTAATCTCTCTGCTTCCTTCGTCACATTGCTTTTTCTGGTTCTGCCTCTTCTTGCTTCTGTTTTATAAAAACTGTTGTGATTGCACTGGGCTCACCCAAATAATCCCTGATAATTTTCCCGTCTCAAGATCCTTAACTTAATCACATATGCAAAGTCCATTTTGCCACATAAAATAACATATCTGCTGGTTTTGGGGACTAGGGTATGGAAGCATTATTCTGTTTACCACACAAAGTCAAATAAAATAGCCTATTGACAAATGCCATGGAGCTGCTAAAATATGAAGCAAATATAAGACAAAGTATTCATTTTTTTGTTTGTTTTTTGGCCATGCTGCACAGTTTGCAGGATCTTAGTTCCCTGATCAGGAACTAAGTTGTCCAACTAGGGCAGTGAGAATGCAGAGTCCCTAACCACTGGACCACCAGGGAATTCCCTCCAACTCGGTTTAAATACTAAGAAGACACATTAAAAAGCACAACTTTAAAAACTATACTCTTTGTGTTTATCTTTTCAGTATAAAAAATGCTTTTTTAAAACTTATCTGGTGTCTTCTTCATTTCATTTCTTTTAGTCATCCACCTTTATCACATATACAAAGGGAAGTTATGTGCTTCTCTGAACAAAATAACTACCTAATTAAAAACCAAAATCTAAAAACTAAGAACCATATCATACACTCTGGAGAACCAATATCATCTGTAATTATTACTGATGGACACTGCTAGTCTTATTCTCTGCCAATCACTTAAAATTTCAGCGAAAAATATAAACTGTACCTGTAGTATCTATATTGTAAAGTTATGTTTTTACTATTTTCCAGTGGCACCTTGTCCTAGTACCATGATTAAATTCTGTATCACTTCCTACATACCTACAGGTACACAGGAAAAAGACTCGTAAGATCAAACTTCTTGAACTGTATCTATATATTGTTACTTGGATAAGTAAACTGCCAAAATTAATTTGCCTTTGTGAAAAAAAGTAAGTGATCCTCATGTAGGTTTTCATCAAAGCTTCACTGGTTGAAGACAGAGAGTCTTTTCATATGTAATTATATGATCTCCACATCGGAAGGGTATCACAGTCCAAAGCAAAGCTTGCTGAATTTTTGAGTCTCCTTTCTCTTTGCCAAAACTCATGAACAGTTTTAGGTCAGGGAGGAGAGTGATAATTAAACATTTCTGTAGCATCATTACCCAAGCATGTGGAATTTTCTAGGTTCAGTGAATGGAAGAATACCTTTTATTGATTCAAGAGCACCAAGCCAGATGCAATTACATATTCTGAATGTTTTCTAGTGGGTAATTTTTTTGGTGTTAGTTGGAATAATTACTGAGTAAGGTAAAGAGCTGCCCTCTTATTTGGTAGGGGAAGCCAAGCAGTTTCTGACTCACCAATAAAACTTTACCAAAGCCTTTAAAAGTTGTTTAATTATCAAGGATTATTTCCAAAATGTATTATTTAGTCTTCAACAAACTTTTGCTTTTAACTAAACTTTTTTTTTTTTTTAATGTCCAGGAAAGGTCCTCTCCCCTCCCTCAAAATAAATCTCAAGAGAAGAAACACTGAAAGCTTGGACAGAAACTACATTTTCTACCTCAAATTGCAAATTCCTGCAAAGCATCTCATAAAAATGAGAAAAAAAAATGAGCATGGTATATAATCTGTCTTTCTAAATTACTGTCCCTTTGTCAGGGGAAGATTAAAAAGTCTTTTGACATGATTCTCTTTCATGTTCAGGGATGCTTGCACTGGAGTAAACAAAAAGTAAAGTATTTCTTATAAAAATTGTTTAACCAGACAAGGTAAAAATATCAAGAAACATTTGAAAAGATTTATTTGGAATGAAACCATATAAGGGAAATCTTTACACAGGCATATAAGGAAAGATAGACTAAATGTCATTTCCAAAGACTGAGATAAATAAGACTAGCATTTTAATTTGCACAGGAAGAGAGGGATGAGGAAAGGAAAGGGAGTCCAATAAGAAAGCATTCTCTTGAGATGCTTCAATTGGATTCCTGTCCCTTATCCTTAATAAAGAGAACATCACATATTTAGGACAGATACCCTCTCAGAAATGATAATCATGTCACAATCTGGGTTGCATCAGGATGGCATGCTGGTTTCCAGTGAGCCTGCTCTTAATATGGAGGTATCAGAATCCACTTCTGACACATCTCTCTTTGGGAAATAAAAAAGGGAGGCATCTGTTACAGTGATTTTATAGCACAGAGAACTGTCAGAGAGCTCATATTTTGAGAGAAAAGATTGAAGAGTTGTACATAGCAAGCAAGAAAGAAAAGATCTCAAAGACTTCAAAATGAATTACTTGGTCCTAAACACTTTTTCTTCCTCCCCTCCCCCTCCGCTCCCCTTTCCCTGCCTTCCTTTCTTCTTCCCTCCCTCCCTTCCTTCCAGGGAGATAA
Organism: Mesoplodon densirostris; assembly: GCF_025265405.1. Lineage (NCBI taxonomy): Eukaryota > Metazoa > Chordata > Mammalia > Artiodactyla > Ziphiidae > Mesoplodon > Mesoplodon densirostris. Next base: position 87,635,187 of record NC_082666.1, on the reverse strand, counting down.
AATATTAGAAAATATATCAAGAAATTAACTAGTTCTCTTTTTGATGAAATGAATACTCTCCATGATTTAAAAGATGCAAATGAATTTAAGCTATTCTTGAAAATAAAACTTTGTTAATGATTGTCTATAAAAGGATTCTTCATGAAAATTTGATTTGGATGAGTACTGACTCATTTGTAGCAGCAACTTCCAAATTACTCTGCCAAACACTTTTCAGTAACTGAGATTATTCTGCTAGCTACCTGTCAGAGGGATATAATCATCAAGTTCAGCGATCTTTACACTAATGTTGGAACTGTGGAGCTTCCACAGAGATGTTTCTGGGCATAGAAATGAAGGCGCTCTGAATTTCTCAAGTCACATTAAGCAAGCAGCTAAATTTTCTTTTTTACATGCATTAAGCTTCCACATAATATTTTAAATGAAAATATGATTATCTAAAAGCATTGAGAAGAACACTCAGAAAAATTTATTTTAGAAAACAGAATCAGAAAATTCAAAGAAATTTTATACTCAAAGATTTGGAGTTTGTTCCTAGTTCCAGAAGAATCTAGATATTTTTAGGAGTTTGCAAACTTACAAGATACTTCTCATTATTTTGTTAGTGAAGCCAGTGCACACCAAATTTTTCTTCACCTCTTGGACTACTAGCCACTGGGTGAAAGTATTCTCAGGTATTCTCACCTCCATTCTCACCAATCATTTTGTGATCATTTATAAATAATTGCCATATGAAGATAAACCATCCAGATGAAAATGCCTTAAAAAGGCCAAACACTGCTGTGGTAAAAATGAACTCAAGCAGTAGTTCTTGTCATTATTTTTCCTCCTCTAATATCTAAGGCATAGATTTGTGTTAATAATCAGATGGTAGTTCAGCATCATAGCCAAGTGCTACAGAAAGAGCAGAGGGGACCAATTCTGAAGAAGGGTAGTGAGTTCTTTGAAAATCACTGGGTTTGGCTATCAAATTTTGACAGTTGCACTTAATACACTGGCCATAAATGACACAGACTGTAACTATATACACACTAAAAATGATTTTAAGCGATCATGCTAGTAATTGAAGCAAATAACTTGCTATCTGAATTATTAGGATATTGCAAACGTCTTTTTTTTTTTTTTTAACTTGAAATGCTTGTATTATTCCTTTAATTTTTCATTCTGGGCAAGAATGCACATGAAATGAATCCCCTTTAGGTAATGAAATTCCCAGCCTATCAGAGTTCTTCAGTAGTTCCCAACCCATTTGCAAAAATTCTCCCAACATCAAAGACCCTTACATGTCTACACTTAGGGCAGGATTTTGAACCTCATGGAAACCTTCCCTGATGGAAGTGTTCTAGTTTGAACCCAAATGTTGACTTCTCTGAAATGGGCCATTTGTTAACAAGTCCTAAGGGTGCTGCTGATTGTTTCAAGTTTTGTCTGGCAAAGTTGTTTTTCATGTACTTCAGAGAAGCCTAAAGCCCAGTTGGAAAGGCATAATTCAGAAATATAATTTTTTTCAAAGAGTTTTTCTTTTCCCTTCCCCATGGAGATAAAACAACACAAATATATTTGCAGAAATATTTTCTCCAAGGTATTTTTCTCTGAAAGTTTGGATCTTTTGTGCGCACGTGAGCGCACATGCACACACACACACAAACAAAGTATTGTTATTTCAGAAACTGCTGTTTCATAAAAACCTAGTACTGGAGTTTGTTCTATATTATATATTTTTACTTTTCCTCTCTTCTATTTAGATTATATGCAATATATATTTATAGGCACATCAAGATTTACCTACTTATCTTCCTAAAATGGTAAAAGCAATATGGGAGAATTAAAGAAAATTTAGCAAAGAAAAAAAGTTACCTCTGATCCCATCACACTAACACAACCATCTTCATTTTTATTTTTAATTTTCTATACTTTTCCCATTTGCACATTTGATATTTATATTGTTACAGTCATAGCAGGAATGCCACACTATACTCAGCCTTTTGTTTTTTTTACCTTATGATTACTTGCATTTCCTACATCACCTATAATTATTGCCTTGATTTATATATAATACTGTGGTAAATAAGTTACATAATTAAAGAGAGACAGGGAGAGGTATCTTCTTTTTCATTTGAATTTTAATTTATCATAAATCCTCAAATGTAAAATTTCCTGAGTCAAATGACATAACTTTTTTTTTATTCTTGATAGTCAAATTAAAATAATTGTACCAAATTCCACTGAAATCAACAAATTGAGAGGATCTGATTTACCATAACATCTCTTACATTTGTATTACAATTTCAATATATATTATATATCAACATAATACTTCATAGGTATACAATGAGATGTTCTTATTTACTATTTCATAATTTTCCAAAGAAGATGTTTCTTCTTTTTTATGTGATTGGTGAAATTGAAATAGATTAATAATTATCTGTTTTATGTTCATCTTTTCTTAAATTAGGCTTAAATGCCTGAATCATGTTCATCTACTATTTTAAAGTTATTCTGCAACAAATGAACTTTAAAAAAGGCCAAACTCATTTTTATCTACTATTTTAATGACATTTTGCAAAAATCAACCAGAAAACCTTGTTTTCCACTATCTGTGAAGTAGGAACAAGCCAGAATATGTAGTTTTGGCAATGTCTTCTGCTTGTGAGAAACACAGACAAGTATAAGTTGCCTCAGGTAATCCAAGTTTCCTATAAGTATACAAGGAAATTAAGAAGCATAGTAAATCCTCACTGAGGTCCCACAGTTAGTCTTCATGGAATGGCAACATCACTGAAAAACAGCTCTAATTTCCAAACAGCAACTCTAGTAATGGTCCCTCAGAAATGCTCATCTTGATAAATTAACATCCACATGACTCAGCTTCTGCTTGGCTTACCTACCCTTCATTTCCTCATACTGCTGATAGTAACTATTTCTTTTCCTGTACATTGTTTCCTAGCTGCTTTTATTCAAGGCTTCCACTGGCTAATTGCTTCTATTTATTGTGTTTCTAAAAACATCTATATTGGGATATAATTCACATGCCATAAATTTCACCCATTTAAAGTATAAAATTTAGTGGGTTTAATATATTCAGAGTAGGTACAAAAAGAAATTTTGTACCCATTAGCATTTCCTTTAGATATATACACAGAAGTAGGATTGCAGGATAATATGGTAGTTCTATTTTTAATTTTTCGAGGAACTTCCATACTGTTTTCCATAATGGTTGTACTAATTTAGATTCCCATCAACAGTGTAAGAGGGTTCCCTTTTCTCCATGTCCTTTCCAACACTTATTATCTTTTGTCTTTTTGATAATGCCATTCTAACGTGTGAGTTATTACCTCACTGTGGGTTTGATTTGCCTTTCTCTGATGATTAGTGATGTTGAACATTTTTCATATACCTGTTGGCCATTTTTATGTCTCTATTCAGATCCTTTGACCATGTTTGTAATTGAGTTATTTGTTTTCTTGCTGTGGAATTGTTTGACTTCCTTATATATCTTAGATGGTAGCTCTTTATCATATTTTACACATTAGCCCTCTATCAGATGTATGGTTTGCAAATATTCTCCAAAGGTTGTCACTTCATTCTGTTGATTGCTTCCTTTGCTGTATGGAAGATCTGAAACTGTGAAACTATTCGAAGAAAATGTAGGGAAAGGCTTCTTGATGTTGGTCTGGGCAATGATTTTTTTGGATATAATCTCCAAAGAACAGACTTCAGAAAGGCAAAAAAGGGGGTTAATTAAGAGTAGCCAGGATGGCAGAGGAAGAAGATCCTGAGCTCATCTCCTCCCACAGGCACACCAAAATCACAACTGTTTACAGAGCAACTATTGATGAGAAAGACCTAAAAACTAGCAGAAAAGATTTTCCACAACTAATGATATAAAGAAGGAACCACAATGAAATGGATAGGAGGGATAGAGACGTGGTAGAGTCAAGACCCACACCCCCAGGTAGGTGACCCACAAACAAGAGGATAATTACAATTGCAGAGGTTCTCTCCAAGGAACGAGGGGTCCAAGCCCCACATTGGGCTTCCCAGCCCAGTGGTCCTGCAATGGGAAGACAAGCCCATTGTTTCTCATCTGGCTTTGAAGGCTAGGAAGACTTGCATACAAGAGAGCCTAAGGGCTGCAGGAAACAAAGACTCTGCGCTTAAAGGGTGCATACAAAATCTCACATACTCTAAAACCCAGCACAGAGGCAGTAATTTGAAAGGAATCTGGTTTGATCCAGATGCTAAGCTTGGAGAGCCTCCCACAGAGGCAAAAAGCAACTGAGAATTCCCATAGGGATTTAGACAGTGGGGGCAGCAATTTTGGGGAACTCATTCAACCACAGGGACACTGGTGCTGGCAAGCATTATTTTGGAGTCCTCCCTCTAGTCTATTAGTGCTTGGGGCTTACCTGCCCACCAGCTGGTCAGTACCACTCCTAGGATCCAATAGGCCAAGCAGCCAGTTGCCTGGGGACCCAGCTCCACTTCCACAGGGCTAGCATCTGCCCCAGGTTCCCACAGCCCACCCGCCTGCCTCCCAGCCAGCTGCCTTAGGACATGGCCCCACCCACCAGTAGGCCAACACCAGTCCCAGGATCCCTGAGCCATGCAGTTAGCCATGCCAGGACCTGGCTTCACCCACCAGCAGCTGACAGCCTCCACACAAGGCAGGGCCTAACAGCCAACTGGCCTGGGGACCAGACCCACCTACCAGCATACCCACAGTAGTCAGCTCTATCAAACGGAAGGTCCTATTCAGCCCACATAGGGGATACCCACAATATAATATAGCTTTGGTGACCAAGGGGAGTGTGCTGCTGGGCCCCATAGCATGTCTCCTACATAAAGCCACTTCTCTAAGATCAGGAAACATAACCGACCTGCCTAATACATACAAATAAACACAGAGTATTAGGCAAAATGAGGCAACAAAGAAATATATTCCAAATAAAGGAACAAGATAAAACCCTAGAAGAACTAAGCAAACTGGAGATAGCAATCTATCTAATAAAGAGTTCAAAGTAACAAGAGGGGCTTCCCTGGTGGCGCAGTGGTTGAGAGTCCGCCTGCCGATGCAGGGGACGCGGGTTCGTGCCCCGGTCCGGGAAGATCCCACATGCCGCGGAGCGGCTGGGCCCGTGAGCCATGGACGCTGGGCCTGCGCGTCCGGAGCCTGTGCTCCGCAACGGGAGAGGCCACAGCAGTGAGAGGCCCGCGTAACGCAAAAAAAAAAAAAAAAAAAAAAAAAAAAAAAAAAAAAAAAAAAAAAAGTAACAAGAGACAAAGAAGAATACTACATAACGGTAAAGGGATGAATCCAAGAAGATATAACAATTGTAAACATACGTGTACCCAGCATAGAAGCACCTAAATACCTAAATCAACATTAACACAAAGGGAGAAACTGACAGTAAACACAATAACAGTAGGGGACTTTAACACCCAACTTATATCGGTAGTAAAATCATCCAGAAATAAAATAAATAAATAAATACTGACTTAAACTACACATTAGGTCAGATGAATTTAACAGATATATTAGAACATTCCATCCAGAAGCAGTAGAATACGCATTCTTTTTAAGTGCACATGGAATAGTCTCCAAGTTAGATCACATGCTAGGCCACAAAACAAGTCTCAGTAAAGAAGAAGATTGAAATCACATCAAGCACCTTTTCTGACCACAGTTCTATGAGACTAGAAATCAATTATAAGAAAAAAACTACAAAAAACGCAAATATGTGAAGGCTAAACAATATTCCCCTAAACCAATGGGTAACTGAAGAAATCAAAGAGGAAACAAAAAACTACCTGGAGACAAAGGAAAATGAGAACAGAATAATCCAAAATCTATCGGACACAGCAGTTCCAAGAGGGAAGTTTCTAGCGATACAAGCCTATTTCAGGAAACAAGAAAATCTCAATAAACAACCTAACCTTACACCAAAGGAACTAGAGAAAGAAGAACAAACAAGACCCAAATTTAATAGAAGAAAAAAAAATTATAAAGATTAGAGCAGAAATAAATAAAATAGAGACTAAAAAATAGAAAAGATCAATAAAACTAAGAGCTGGTTTTGTGAAAAGATAAACAAAATTGATAAACCTTTAGCCAGACTCATCAAGCAAAACAGAGAGTGGGCCCAAATAAATAAAATCAGAAATAAAAACAGAGAAGTTACAACCAACACCACAGAAATACAAAGGATAAGAGATTACTAGGAACACCGTATGCCAATAAAATGGACAATTTAGAAGAAATGGATAAACTCCTAGAAATGTACAATCTCCCAAGACTGAATCTGGAAGAAATACAAAATATGAAGAAACCAATTGCCAGTAATGAAACTGAATCAGTAATAAAAAAAGACTTCCAACAAAACAAAAAGTCTGGGACCAGACAGCTTCACAGGTAAATTCTACCAAACATTTAAAGAAAAGTTAATGCCTATTCTTCTCTAACTATCTCAAAAATTTGGAGAGGAAGAAATGCTTCCAAACTCATTTTAGGAGGCCAGCATCACCCTGATACCAAAACCAGACAAAGACATCACAAAAAAAGAAAAGTGCAGGCCAATATCAGTGATGAACATAGTTGTATGTTAGCAAACAAAACTCAGCAATACTTTAAAAGGATCACGTACCATGATCTGGTGGGATTTATCCCAGGGGTGCAAGGAGAGTTCAATATCCATAAATCAGTCAATGTGATACATAACATTAACAAATAGAGGAATAAGATCATATTATCATCTCAATAGATACAGAAAAAGCTTGTGAAAAAATTCAACATCTATTTAAGATAAAAGCTCTCAACAAAGTGAGTATAAGAGGGAACATACTTCGACATAATAGAGGCCATATGTCACAGACCTACAACCAACATCATACTCAATGGTGAAAAGCGGAAAGCATTTCCCCTAAGATGAGGAACAAGACAAGGCTGCCCACTTTTACCACTTTTATTCAACATAGTATTGGAAGTCCTAGCCACAGCAATCAGGCAAGAACAAAAAGTACTCCAAATTGTAAGGAAAAAAATTAAACTGTCACTATCTGCAGATTACATAATACTATATATAGAAAACCCTAAAGACTCCATCAGAAAACTATTAGAACTAATAAATGAATTCAGTATATTTGCAGGATACAAGATTAATATACATAAATCTGTTGTATTTATATACACTAATAATATGCACTATCTGAAAGAGAAATCAAGGAGACAATCTCATTTATACTAGCCTCTTTTAAAAGAGCACTAACTCTGTTCATGAAGGTTCCACCCTCATGACATAATCACTTCCCAAGCCCCACCTCCAAACACCATCATATCTGGGATTCAGTCTCAACATACAAATTTCGGGGACAGGGCACAAACTTGCAGTCTGCAACAAATGGATATGTAAAATGTGGTATGTATGTACAATGGAACATTCCTTAGCCTTAAAAAGGAAAGAAATTCTGATACATGAATGAATCTTGAAGATATTATGCTAAGTAGAAGAAGCCAAAAACAAAAGGACAAACACCATATGACTCCACTTATATGAGGTACCTAGATTGGTCAAACTAATAGAGACAGAAAGAATGGTTGGTAGGGGCTGAGGGAAGGGATGTATGAAAAGTTATTGTTTAATAGGCACAGTTTCAGTTTTGGAAGATGAAAAAAGTTCTGGAGTTGGGTGGATACCAATGTGAATGTACTTAATTCCACTGGACAATACATTTAAAAATGGTTAAAATCGTAGGCTGATAGCTTATTTTACCCCAATTTTAAAAATGAAAAATAAATCTGGAAAAAATTATATAATGTCTTTGTATAATTATTAATTTTATATCTTAATTTAAAAAAATTGTTCTCAGAGATTGTAAGTAGCTTGTCCAAGACCACTCAACTAATACTTGACTGAGCAGGTATTATCTAACTTCAAGGCCATATATATTTTTAATAGATAGACAGAAAGACAGACAGATAGATCTTGCTAACTCATATGATGAAAAACTGTTTCCTATTTGTTTCTGTACATCACTAAAAAGGATGTAATTCTTAGTCCAAAAAATTTTATAAATTACTGATAATTTTATATATAAATTACCCTCCATCCAGGTGCCCAAACCAAAATTGTTTTAATTATTCTTGATTTCTCTCCCAATTTTACCCACACATTTAAACCATTAGAAAATATCTTAAATTCTAGCTCCTTACCATCTTCCACATTTTTTACTCTTTCCCATTCCCATTATTTCTAGCCTAGTATAAAACACAATCGTATTTCACCTAGACTATAGCAATAGCCTCCTAATTTTTATATCCCCCTACAATCCTTCTCCGCAGACTGTGTGACCTAAAATGTCTGGCAGATATCACTCCTGAGCTCAGAGGTGGGCAAACATTTTTTTGTAAAGGGTCAGACAGTAAATATTTTATACTGTGTGGGCCATGTGGTCTTTGTCACAAATATCCAACTCTGTGTAGCATGAAAACAGCCACAGACAATAAATAAATGTAAACAAATGTGTGTGGCTTCAATTCAATAAAACTTTATTTACAAAAGTAGGATGCTGCCAAATTTGGTTTACTCCTGCCCTAACTTAAGACACCAAATGTTTCCCATTATGCTTAGAACAAAATACAAGTTCTTTAACCTGACCTACAAGATCTTACATGGTCTGGCCACTATCTCCCCAAACTCTTCTACCACTTTATCCCACTCCATAATCTGGGCTCATATTTCTCCATTCCCTCACAATTGCTTGAATATAAAATTTATTGTCAACATAAACCCTATGCATCAACCCTTTACTCTGCCTGGGATGTTCTCCCAAATTTTTGCACAGCTGGCAGCTTCTTATAATTCACAACTCTTTCAAATACCACCTTTTAAGGAAAGGTCTTCCCAGACCACCCAGTCCAAAGTTCTTCAGCTTTATCACTGTCTATCTAAATGGTCCTGTTTTATTTTCTTTATAACATTGGCATTTATCTGAAGTGATTCTGTTTTTTTATTGTCCAAGGTATATATTCATCCCTACCCCACCTCCCCAAAACAGATTGTAAGCCTCAAGAATATAGGGTCTGTGGTTTTCCTACTGCCAGCTATATTCTCCACACCTACAGTGGTTCCTGGCACACAGCAGGTACTCCCTAAATTCTTGACAGAAAAGAATGAAAGATGTATTTATGAGAGATGTTCATATATTTTTACTGTCTTCAGTTGAATGTAGAATAATCCATTAATACCATAATTTAATATATTCCACAGCTAAATCCCCGAAGATCATCTCCCTGACAATCAATAATCACAAGAAAATATTGCATTTGTACTTAGTTATAAGCACCAAACTATTTTGCTTTATACATCAAAAAATAACTATATAAATACGAAATTAAATTTTAATGAGGTCATTACTCATCTAATAAAATCTTTCAGTGATTTCTAAATATTTTGTCTTAAAAATATTATACTTTTATGAAGTTATAGATAAGCAAACACTGAAAAATGTTATAAGGAACACAAACATGTTATAACCACTAATCCTGTTTCACTTCTTAAAGGTCAGTGGATATGCTAATAACATACTTTTTTTTACAGATGAACATATCCTTTTACATATCATACAGCTGTCCTTTCTTTATATTCACATTTATGTTCATTCCAAAGTAGTAACCTTTCCACTGAAAAGGCACTTGTATAACAAACACATGACTTCCATTCACAGATTTTAGTTTATAATTATTAAAATAACCACTGAATATTATCTATTTGCTCATAAATTCTGACTTCAGAAAAAACAAGTGATCATCAATCCTTTTTAGTTCTCTGTTTTTGCCAATAGGTGGCAATGAACATTCCTCCCTACATTTGCTTTATCATAAAAATCAGAGACCAATGTAAGCAATGTGTCATGACACTGCAGGGTTTTACGAGAGAGTAGTTGCAAGAGGGGAATACAATCTAGAAGGCAACCCATTTTTATTGTCTAACAACTCCAATTGTTTAAACTTTTCTTTATATGTTAAGCTAAAATCATCAAATGGTATTCCTGTATTAAACCCAGGTCTATCTTGTGAGGCCATGCAGAATAATTCTCTAACCATTTTATATGGTAGTATAAAGATACTGGAGAAGTCTTATCTTTTCACATGTTGCATCACAAATTTTATCAACCATTTCTCATGAGACGTGGCTTCAGATGCTCTATGCTCTATGCCCTCTTTGACACATTCCAATTAGTTTTGTGTCCTTGTTAAAATATAGCACCCAGACTTAATCACAATGTACAATATCAGCAATGCAAAAATCAGTGAGACTATTATTCATCTTTCTTATGGATATTATATTCCTATTAATCTACCTCAAAACCTTGTCTTCTTTTGTCAGATACGTCACACTGTGGCTTTTTCTAGACCTCACATATTTTTAAAAAGAGCCTCAGGTCTTATTCACATCTTGTGTCTTGAAACCAAGTTCAGGTTTGTTCATTATCCCCAATTATATTTTATCTTTAGTGTCTTAATATTTTATCTTAGCCTTTGAATATTGATTCAGTCTTCTTTTGTATATGATCATCTCTCCCAGATTTATTATCCTCAATATAAGGTTCTCTTTTTTCTTTTTATCCAAGTAATTTTTCAAGAGTTCTTAACTAAATTAAACATTTCTATAGTTGTAGAGTTTCCACCAGGAATTTTGCTCCTTGATGTTTCTACAACTAGAAGTTGTGTTCCACAACAGAAGACACCATACACTTGGAAGTATGGGAACAACATAAATTGGAGCTTCATTCATCAGAGATTTCAGCTCTGACTGATGCAACTCTGAAGTATAGTGTACTCGAGCTGTGTTTTAGTCTTTCGTCATGGATCTGATGTGTTATATGTAATTCTCACTATATAGCACAAATATAATCAGAAACTACTTTGCCATCAGCGTAATCCTTAAATCATAATTTTGCCAGTCTCCTCAGACAGACTATTGGTATCTGCATCAGCTGCATTGCTAAAATCTCATGATCAACTAAAACTCTGTGAAAAGTCTTTTAAATATCCTTTTTAACCATCACTTCAACGACCTGTGAAGAGTCAATATTTGTCCATTTCAATCTTTTATTTATTTAAATTTTAGCTGTATCCCTATTCTATCTCCTTCTTATTTACAGCTTAAACCATGAAGGAGATACCTCAGAGCAAAATAAACTCCAGTCAGACTTCGTGTCTCATGTTTACAAAGGCATCATTGCCTAATTACAGCCATATTGGTCCACAAGCCACAGCTCAGAATTATTCAGTATGAGGCAGTAACGGAGGCTTTGATGTAGAGCCCTTAATTCAAGACAATGCAAATGACATTTACTAGCAATTTTTTCCCCCATTAATGAACAGTACTTCAGGGAGTGTAAAGGCAAGAGGCATATAATTTCTTCACTATTTAAATTGCTAATTAGATCTGTACAGGAGGTGTATTCCTAATGCAGACAATTACAACAGGCTCCTAAGTGTTTGCCTTACAGTTGCTAATTACTGCAGAAGCCAATTAATTGCTGTTGACTTTTTGTATTCTTTTGCATATCGCCAGTTAATATTTACATTTATAATGAAGACAAAATTGGCAAACACTGTGTCATTTTGTACTGAACAATTCCGGTGTCTAAACAATGAACACATTATCCTCATTTGTGCCTGAAGAGTGCAGCTGATTAGCATATGTTCTGTGCAGGCTAGAACACTGCTCTTTCTTCTCAAGAGTTAAAACGTCACTTAGGTGCAGAACATACAGGTGCAGTGTCTCCAGGGCTTTTGGAATTGGTTCTCACCATATGTCATATAGCAAAGAACAAAACAGCACAGATCTATGAAAGTATGAGACTGAAATGACTGAGCTTCTCCATAGAAGATAAGTATTAAGAGAATGCTGCCGACAGTTGTCTTTCTGTTGGCCACTCAGTATCTCCACTGCCCGCCCATGCTGGGAGACGCTCCTCTATTATGGGATCTCCCACTTTAGATGCTGAAAAGGCCAGTGAGCACACTTTCTACTCTACTTCAGCCATGATCTAATGGCATTAGTTAGGCACCATCAGTTAAATGCACCTGTTCCAGATCTACAATCTGGCTCTAGCAGGGAAAAGAAGGAAGGAACACAGCTGATTTTTCTGGTCTTGAAGGTGGTTAATAAGGATGGTGGCTGCTACTAGTCAACAGAAAAAGCAATGGCCAACAGTAATTGGTTGTGCATACAGACTGGTTTCAGGTATTTTCCTCCTGGCTCTGCAGCCCTGTGGCCAGTCTTCCTATGCTCCTGGTGATTCTGAGGACAATTCAGTCACTTAAAATTTTTTTCCTGTCTAAATAAGCCAGAGTTTCTTTTTTTGGCCACTAAGAACAATTGTAGGCATTTCTCAAGTTTGACAAGGGGTGGGGATGTACCCATTGCCCAGAGTGCCATGTGTTATATATTATTTGACTTTTATAAAATCACTTATTCAGATGCCTTATATTATGAAGGAAAGGAAATATAGATGAATCCATTCCTAGCTTTGCATTACCACAAAAGCAAATAAATAAAACAAATACAGAACCACATGTACACACACATGCCAACTTTTGCCTTTGCTTCTACCTGCCAAAGGGAGTAAGTTGGAAACAATTCTTTTCCTAACCAGCATATTTGTCAGACTGTATACTGTAAACAGTGGGGGCCTGAAGTCATTTTGTCAACCAGTTTTCCAACAGTGAAAACATAACTTTCATTCGCAACAACCTCTGGGCACTGCAAACAGAAGAGAGGTGGAAAATGACTTCTTGAACAAGCAAAGCTTCTTGCTGCCTCATCCAGGGTAGATATGCTACTCTGTTATCCTCACACTTTATTGTTTTTCCTGTAACACTGCATTTATGCATTGGTGACAGAATTGGAACACAAAAACAAATAGAACATAAAGTGAATAATTTAGCTTCCAAGAATTAAAAGCCAAAAATAGACACAGGTATTTGAAAAGAATAGGGCCCATATGCACTGCTAAGGGCTAGCAAAGAAATGGTGTGATAAATGTTTAACAACTCAATATCCAAACATCTAAAAAATAAAATGCTCCGATTCATCTCTTTGCTATAAATACTACCATGGCCAATTTCAAGCTACAAATGGGATTTCAACGAACACAAAGTTGAGAAGAGATGTTCAGTAGCATGTTATGTAGCGTTTCCATCATACAGATATGAATAAAATTTACATACATAGATGTAAATAACCCCAAGAGCATAGACAATAGTAACATGTAGTGAGTTAATTAGTAAGTGATACATTTTGGTATTTATTATTTGTTTTAATATAATTTATTTATTATCTATGTTGTACATAAATTATGTTTATATAATTTAAATTTTAATAATCATCTCTCAACATTCTTGAAAATGTCAACTATTGTCTTTCACAAGCATGTGTGAGCTGGCTTTGGCACACAATTGTGATAAGTCACATGTAACTAGCTGATGCTAAGGTTCTACCCCTTGTTCATTAGCACTGAGCTTTGTCCATTTATAGCAAAGCTTTCAAAATTTACTTTGCTGGATAATCCTCAAATAAAATCAACTTGAATGGGTTATGATCAACTTGATAGTTAATTGTTCTCCGGCCTTTGAAATATGCATACAGGAACAATTTAATATTACCACTAATAATAAGTGTCCCCAATCATTATTACTTACCTTATTATAAATGGCTACAGAATCAACATAATGAAGTCATCAAAGGTGGATACTACATTATTTCCCATTGTGTTGGAAAAAAAAAAAAGGATCTATTAGCTTATAGTCAGTTTCACTGAAATTAAAAAGAAATCAGTCAACGTGCATTCAATATCATTACATTCTTCACAGTAAGTCACACTGTCTATATCATCCATGTCTATATCACTCATTAAATTACTTTGTCTCTGATTAAAATGTTCATAAACACTCAAATTAATGCAATATTCAGCCTGAGAATAATGCACAGGGAATAGAGGAAGACAGAGGTAAATCCATAGCCTGTGATATTCAACTCTATCTAAACACATATCACATGTACATGTGTGTATATCCATATGTGTGCACGTATGTATGTTCACATGTACATATGTATGTGCATGTGTATGTATATTCTGTTGGTATTTTAGTTTTATTTTTCAAGAAAAATATCTAATGTAAATTTAAATGTTACTGAGGTTACTTGCTTAAGAATTTTTCGAAGTTGCTTATCTATTTTTCAAGACCATATCTTTGTTATAGCTTTGTCTACACAATTTGTCTTAACCTGATTGTTTACTCCTTGATGAGTATTTCAATTTCTTAATGTGAACAATGATTAAAAACAACAGAGTCCAGGCATTAATATCTTGAAGAGGCTGAGAAAACTCGTGAAATATTTTAAGAATCTTCATCTGTGGTACATGGAGTGAACATATGCCAGAGAGGAGAATCTAACATGTATTAACACAGTGAAGGTGAGGATACTTGGCCTCTTAGTTAAGCAAATCTAGTCTCAGAAACATTTACATAGTATTTTGATTTTCAAAGCTGCCAGAGCGTTGCTGATTGTACTTGAAATTTTCCCTTTCTCCACTTCTTTACACGTTTAATTTCATGCATTAATTGCGTTGAAAGTTCTCAGAAGTAATAACATTGGCTTCATGTTTTTCTTGTCGTTTCCAGACTGCAAAGCCAGTGCTTCCTAAAAACAATTCCTCCTCTGATGGGGCCACACATGTGTCTTGCCCCTGATGTTTCACTGATGCAAGGACACTGTGATAAATCCACTTCCTATGTAATTACAGGACCTAAATGGGTAACATCCATCAAACAACTGTTTCTGCTCTCTCTCTGTATGCTCTCTGTGGCCCCCATCGCTTAGGAATTAAAACAGGCAGACCAGATTTATACATTGCTCATGATGCTTCCAGGTTTTCTTTAGGTACTCAGCTTCATTCCACACCTGCACTGGGTTTCCCCTTGTGCCTCTTTCTTGCCTCGGCCAGTCCCCTCCCTTCCAACTTTATTTGACCAGGCACGCCAGCCCTTAGAGGGGAAAGTTTAATTGTAATCAAACCCTCATTTGTGACATTAAAATGAAATTTAAAGGAAACACGAGAAAGGGCTATTGTGAAATAAAAATTGGAATCTTTAAAAAGAAATAAATTATAAGCTTAATTGACTCCACCACACTGCCTTATGCAAACAGAGAGCAAGCTTCCTGCCACTCTGCAAGTCTTTCTCTGTGGACTCCTGGCCCCTCTGTTCTGATTCTCTAAACACAGAATGACATAATTTAGGTTGAACTAAAGGTCAATTGGAGCGCCTCCAGCTGTCCAGTTAACTAAACTACAAGAGTAAAAAGGGTTTGGGGCTCCCTCTTAAATTTCATTTTCTGTACTGTCATTAACTTGCAGTTATGGATGTGTGAATTTCTTGATGAGTTTCCTTGGCCCCATCCCCAGTACTGTGAACCCCTAGACAGCTCATCTGTACTTTGTTCTCACCCAGCATGCTCTTTGTTTGGAATTGGTGGTGATGGATGCATGTGGCATAAAAAAACCCTACAAAATCACTCAAACAGAAGGAACAGGAGAGGATTAGAGGGAACCAGCTGGCTAGAATGAAATTGGCAGGGTTCAGCCAATGAAAGTCAACTTGCCAAGATTTAGTCTTCAGTTAGGTCATCTGTTTCCTCCTAAATAAACAACTCTTGGATATTTATAGACATAAATGAATTTTTATTCTCTGCAATAGCCAATAACTTGTCATTTCTGGTATTTGAATGTCAGTCATGGGGAAAAACAAGGACTTGTATGTAGAACACTTAAGTGTAGTTGCCTTCAAGTGGAAAACAAGGAACAGATATATTATTTTTCTACACTGAATGCCAAACCAAAACAGAATTTGTGGAGACTTTATACAGTTGGCAGACATTATACATATTGCTGGACAGCTGCACATTATTTATAAGACTTTCCAAAGTTTAAGTATTTTTTAATATGTACATTTCCAGCCCTCTAACTTCAGGCTTCCAAATTACCCAAACAGTCTATAACCACTTTAGGTGACAAGGTGTTTTCTCACCTAATTTCAGCTCAGATCTGAAGGTCAGGAAATAAACCTATTGCTCAAAGTTCAATTCATACTCCACCTGCTGAGACAGTTAGACTGTCTTTTATTTATTTGTTTACTTTTGGTATAGCACATAGCTCTAAACCTCTTTTTTACATGATTTTCATAGCAAAGCCCATTACCATTTGATTGCAATTTGACTGCACTTTTTTTCTATTTTTTTGTCAAGTTTAAAAAAGTCAAGGTGACTTTCAGTTTATTGTTTCCTAGAACTAAATTTTGTTTTGTGTGTAGAGGTTCAGAAGACAGTGTGGGAAATGTGTGTGTGTGTGTGTGAGATGCAATAATGTGTTTATATACACAAAGAGACATATGTAAAAGTACATGTGAGTTTATAGCAAGCTTTTGACTTTTGTAAATTTAACTGCCATATTTTTGTCTACTTTTCTGTGGACTCATGGGCCCATGATCTATAGTCGTTTGTATTTTGCTGAACCTTGAATTTAAGTCACATGGGTTACAATTATGATGTGTAGGGGTAACTAGATCAGTGGTTACACACAACTGCTCAATCCTACCTATCAGTAGGACCTTTATGTTTTATTCATGTCATAGGGTGCACAGTACCTTTGACAAAAAAAAAATTACTTTTCATTTTTCTTGAAGTAAAAACAACTGTAATGTGAAAAATAAATAAGCCTGTAAAAGATGAAAAGGTTGCTAACTTATGATGTGAAAATATGCATAGGAAACGGGATTTGGAGAAAAAAAATGCTGCAGACATAGCTAATAGCTCATAAAAACATTTCCTGACAATGTATTCAGGACACCAGAGCCACATAAAAGTCTTGACTATAACCTCTCTCAAGTTCTAGAAGCAGAGGTTATAAACTCTAACATCTCTAGGGCCCAGGAAGGTAATATCAATGAGCTGAGGGAACTAGGTGTAAGAAACATACTGAGAGGTGAGGAGTTGTGGAAAACCTGTGAATGCATGCCATCCCTAAGGGGGCTACGGGTACCCGGATACAGTTATCATGGGAAATAGAAGCTAGCGTTGACGGATCTTCAGTTTTTTAGGAGAAGCCAGAAATTCAAAATTATATGTGAAAATTTCCAACTTGTAAATAGTGGCTCAAAAAAAAAAACACAAAGATACTGTGTGGGGGGAAAAGAAGACCCAAACAAAGAAACAAAAAACCCCATAGTAGCCCGCTAGTTTACAACTTCTGGCATAGCATCTACACAAACACATGTATACCTGCCTAGAAAAACTGATGAGAGTGTTCACAAATCTCCCAATCAAAAACAGATGTGCCATGAAAGGAAATGTGTCAGAATACCTATTGTCAAATCAGCATCACTACCATCCTCTTCAGAGGTTTTTTCTGGAATTTCCAGAATATCCTCCATGAAAGAGTTTGCCAGTGACAGCCACTTGTACAAAGCTTAGAAGGCAGAAGAAAAAGGGAGGCCATTATTCTCTGGAAGCAGTTCTATACAGACGTGTAGCAAGATGTGACTCACAGGGCCTTCTTGGTAAGCTCTTGACAACCACTCTTTTGCTGCCTCAGACTTAAATAGTTGGTGGGAATTTCCCAGAAATTCTTAGGAAATGCACCAGCTTCCCCTCAAGAACCAGATGATTCAGTGCTTCAGGCTGAGGGGCTCGGTAGTGGCTTTGCCCCATGTGTTCCCCAAGCTTTAAGGTCCTTTACGCTGCCCATCCCTTATACTTCGTAAAACCCTTCATAACTAGAATATGCTGCCTGGCTTCCAACCAAACCACAACTGAAATATATAGTATGTGAATGAAGAGAGATATGAAAATGGTTTTCTTAGATGAGTTAGAATCATAGAGCTATAAAGCTACAAAGAAAGTAGCTGTTGAAACTGATTTCATCGATTATTACATGAGATTGGAAAACCATTTTCCTTCACAGATATTTAATCCATTTTTGCTCAGGTACAGTTTATTTATCCAGTAAGATATTTTTATCTGTCTAAACATGTGGTAGTTGTGGCAAGTGGGTACAGAATTAAGGGAAAGTGGATGGGGAATAAAAGATTATTCTAGCCTACTGTCCACCTCTTTATAAGGTGAACCAACCAACATATAAACTACTTCCTTTATCTTTTTTTTTTTCAGTTTTTGTTTCACTTTTGGTTGACATGAGTCCAAATAAAGTGCCAAATATGGATTAAACTAATTCTAATTGATTGCAAAGAAAAAATCTGTATTTTCTTTTTGCACTGCTGGATATCCCCATACTAAACAACATTCAACTATGCTTTCAATTTACACACACATACACAAGGCGCGCGCACACACACAGATAGCTATTTAATCTTCTTAATCACAACACGCAATAACTCATTTTAGCATTTTTTTGTTGTTGTCATTCATTTATTCAACAAATATTTAATGAGCAGCTACTATGTGCCACATACTTTTCTAGGCACTTAAACTATAGGAATAAAACAAAGTCCATGCCTTCATGGATTTACGTCCTTACAGGGGAAAATAGATAATTAACAAAGGCCTAAGTAAATATAGTCTGAGGTCAAAAGTCTATCTCATGTAACAAGCACTATAAGGAGTTAAAGAGGGATAGAGTGATGTGTGGAAGGCTTGGTGTTTAAGCAGAGCCTAAATAAAATGAGCTATTAGTATAAAGAGCAGAGAAGAACATGAAGAGAAATATGGCTGCTTGATTGAAGATGACATCCCATATTCAGAACCCAAGATCCTGTACGCTGTAGTAAGGACATTAGATTTTATTCTGAAGAGAGGGAAAGTCTTGGAAGGATTCTGTGCAGAGGAGTGACAGGATCTGATTTTCAGTTAACATGATCACTCTGGGAAGCTATGAAGAGATAGGAGTGGGAGGTCAAGAGTAGAAATTTATGAAATTAAAACTGAAATTTTCTGCCTTCCTTGTCTGGGTACTATCGCTCTCAGAGCCTCAGTTTCTTCACCTGTAAAATAGGAAAGGTTACTAAT
Source organism: Mesoplodon densirostris (assembly GCF_025265405.1). NCBI lineage: Eukaryota > Metazoa > Chordata > Mammalia > Artiodactyla > Ziphiidae > Mesoplodon > Mesoplodon densirostris. The sequence continues at coordinate 87,616,096 of NC_082666.1, read as the reverse complement.
ACTTATCTCAGAAGTGTGCTAAGGGGATGAAATGAGTTAACATATGTGGGGTAGTTAGAGCCTGGCAGGTGTCAGCCAGAAGGGGTAGTGGCTGTAGTAGAAACAACAGCAGTAGCAGTAGGAGGGACACTCCAAACCCCTGCCAGATAGGAGGCCCCATGAACAATTCCATCTTTGTCTTTCCAGATTTTCTTCCTATACACACAACAACTACTATACACATTATTTTGCTCTTATATTTTTGGAAATGGGATTGTACACACTGAATCTTTTACTTTTATACCCAATAACATTCATGGACACTCTATTATACCAGTGTAAGTAGATCTACATAAAGTGTTCAGTATTGCATAGTATTCCATAGTTAGATGCACTGTAATTTAACATTTCTTGTACATCTTTTAGATTTTCTGTTTTTCTTCCTATGACGTATATTGCTGTGATCATTGTGTGTTGTCATGCACCATTTGTGCACAAGTTACTCTGAAGTAATTCTTATTGGTGGATCTGATGGCTAGATCGTTATGTGCATTTTAAATTTGGATTGTCACATACTACAAAGCTACAGTAATCAAAACAGTGTGGAACTGGTACAAAAACAGACACACAGATCAGTGGAACAAAACAGAGATCCCAGAAATAAATCCACACACCTATGGTCAATTAATCTTCAACAAAGGAGGCAAGAATATAAAATGGGAAAAAGATAGTCTCTTCAGCAAGTGGTGCTGGGAAAGTTGGACAGCTGCATGTAAATCAATGAAGTTAGGACACACCCTCACATCATGTACAAAAATAAACTCAAAATGGCTTAAAGACTTAAGCATAAGACATAACACCATAAAACTCCTAGAAGAGAGCATAGGCAAAACATTCTCTGACATAAATTGTACAAATGTTTTCTTAAGTCAGTCTCCCAAGGCAATAGAAATAAAATAAATAATAATAAGCAAATGGGACCTAGTCAAACTTACAAGCTTCTGCGCAGCAAAGGAAACCAAAAAAAAAAAAAAAAGACAATCTACAGAATGGGAGAAAATATTTGCAAATGATGTGACAGACAAGGGTTTAATTTCCAAAATATACAAACAGCTCACACAACTCAACAACAACCAAAAAACAACCTAATCAAAAATGGGCAGAAGACCTTAACAGACATTTCTCCAAAGAAGAAATACAGAAGGTCAGTAGGCACATGAAAAGATGCTCAACATCACTAATTATTAGAGAAATGCAAATCAAAAATACAATGAGGTACCACCTCACATTGGTCAGAATGGCCATCATTAAAAAGTCTACAAATAGGGCTTCCCTGGTGGTGCAGTGGTTGAGAGTCCGCCTGCCGATGCAGGGGATACGGGTTCGTGCCCCGGTCTGGGAAGATCCCACATGCCGCGGAGCAGCTGGGCCCGTGAGCCATGGCCGCTGAGCCTGCGCGTCCAGAGCCTGTGCTCCGCAACGGGAGAGGCCACAACAGTGAGAGGCCCGCGTACTGCAAAAAAAAAAAAAAAAGTCTACAAATAACAAATGCTGGAGAGGGTGTAGAGAAAAGGGGACCCTCTTACACTGTTGGTGGGAATGTATTGGGTTGGCCAAAAAATTCATTTGGCCTTTTCTGTAACAGAAAAACCCAAATGAACTTTTCGGCTAACCCAATAAGTTGGTGCAGCCACTGTGGAAAACAATATGGAGGTTCCTCAGAAAACTAAAAATAGAACTACCATATGATCCAGCAATCCCACTCCTGGTCATACCAGCTGGAGAAAAACATAGTTTGAAAGGATACATGCACCCCAATGTTCACTGTAGTGCTGTTTACAATAGCCAAGACATGGAAATAACATAAATGTGCATCGACAGAGGAATGGATAAAGAAGATGTGGTACATATACACCATGGAATATTACTCATTAAAAAGAATGAAATAACGCCATTTGCAGCAACATGGATGGACCTGGAGATTTCATACTAAGTGAAATAAGTCAGACAGAGAAAGACAAATACCATATGATATCACTTATATGTAGAATCTAAAATATGGCACAAATGAACCTATCTCCATAACAGTAACAGACTTATCAACACAGAGAACAGACCTGAGGTTGCCAAGGGGGACGGGGGAGGGAGAGGGATGCACTGGGAGTTTGGGGTTAGTAGATGAAAACAATTACATTTAGAATGGACAAACAAGAAGGTCCTACTGTATAGCACAGGGAACTATATCCAATCTCCTGGAATAAACCATAATGGAAAAGAATATAAAAAAATAATGTATATACATGTATAACTGAGTCACTTTGCTGTACAGTAGAAATCAGCACAACACTGTAAATCAACTATACTTCAATAAAAAATTTTTTTAATTTGACTGTCACTACCAAATTACATTTTAAAAATGTAGTTTTGGTTTATAGTCCTACCAATGGTATGTCCCAGAGCCTTTTTTCATATAACCATAACAACTGTATTATTTTAAAATTTTTGATAAGTTTAGGGTAGAGCTTTACCTTGTTGTTTTAATTTGCATGAGTCTAAACAATGGAAATATTAGGCAATATTTTCTTACTTTTATTGGTTCACTTTTTTTTTTTTTTTGACTAGATTAATTATGACTTTTTTTCTCATTTGTTTGTTTGGCTTTTTCCCCTACGGCTTTGTAAGAGATCTTTTCTATATGAGCAATATTGATTTTTTGTTTGTTTTTTATATTGCCCTTATTTCCTTTTGTGTGTGATATGTTTTTAAACCTTAATTTGGTGATAATTAAGGTGATAATCTATTGCCTAATAGATTTCTAAAATATTTTGTGTTGTCAAATCTACCAATATTTTCTCTTTTTACTTCCTGCTTTTTTTGTTTTGCTGCAAAAAGCCTTACGCCATGTTTACACAATATTCTTCTAACATTTTATAATTCATGAGTTTTGACATGTGGATCAATGATGAATCTGGAATGTATTTTTAGCCTTGATAGGGTAGGGAGACAATTATTTCAGATGAAAAAATACTTGAGTATTTTTAAAAGAATTCTTTTCTAAAGGGGCAACGTGCTCCATTTCCAGATCTGGCTATAAAACCTACTGGGTGACTGTCCACACTCTCTTCCCCCCATGCCTACTTTGGAGGCCATATGTCCAATGCATCATTGTAAAGGTGGGAGATGTTTGGATCCCTGAGCCAATACTAGGAAGGAAGCTACTAAAGAGAGCTCTAGATCTAAACTGGGCTCTGAGAGCAAGAAATAAGCCTTTGTTGATTAGGTCCTGTAACACGGGGGCTTATTTGTTACTGCAGTATGAGTAAGCCTATCCTGACTAATCCAGGCATCAAATAAGTAATCACACTCTGGCACAGGTTAAACTTGCTATCAGATTTCTGAGAAATAGAAAACCACTGACAATAATGAATAATTTTTTCATGAAAGATTTCAGAGATTTAAAGGGTAGAGAATGAGGAGTGTATATAAAATGCAGGACCCATGTGAGTGGCACAGGTAGTAAAGGAGGAAAATAACAGGAAGCATATTAGGGAAGTGGAAGTAAAAATGTTAGAAAATTCAAGTAGACCCACACTAGTAACTAATGTGAAAAAGCTAAGTTAAAACAGAGACAGCTAAATCAAGCAAGCTGTTCCACCAAGTCTTTTCTGGAAGGTACTTCTTTTCCTGTCTTGAGGATGCTTCTTTTCCTGATGATTTATTTTGGGTGTTGTTTCCATGCACAATGCTTCAATATCAACTAAGAGAGTAGTAGCCCAGGCTGCCCCTCTATTGATTGCTTTCCTCTTGGCCTCAAGGGAACAACTTGTCATTTCATAGTGACTATGATGTCTACTACTGCAGAGGAGAAAAAAATTCTTAGTTGTTGGACTGCCCTGGTGGTGCAGTGGTTAAGAATCCACCTGCCAATGCAAGAGACATGTGTTTGGGCCCTGGTCTGGGAAGATCCCACATGCTGTGGAGCAACTAAGCCCGTGTGCGACAACTACTGAGCCTGTGTGCCATAACTACTGAAACCCACGTGCCTAGAGCCCATGCTCTGCAACAAGAGAAGCCACCGCAATGAGAAGCCCATGCACCGCAATGAAGCGTAGCCCCTGCTCGCCACAACTAGCGAAAGACCGGGCATAGCAAAGAAGACCCAACACAGCCAAAAAAAAAAAAAAAAAAAAAAAAATTCTTAGCTGTTGCAAAACATTTTCTAGTGATTTAAGGATCTAGCAGTCTACCAACTCCCTGTTATAATGAGGTGTGGGGCTTTTCCCTTGGATTTTGCAGGATGTGCCCTTGAATTATTTATAACAGAGCAGCCACCTGCTCGCAACAATTTTCCATTTTGCCTTGTGCTCAACTGGGCTTGTCAACTGGCGTTGCAGGTACAGTGGCTCTCTGCACTTCACCCATCAACGCCCTGTTAGAACATCCTGACCGTGAGCTGCCACACACCTTAAAAGTTCTTTTCCATTAAAGCCATGGCCTTTGTCTAAATAGATAGTCCTATAAGCTTTATTATGAAGGGCAGGGCTGGTTCAATTGTTCAAGCAGGTGCTGTCAACTCCAATGCTGCTTCTTTTCTCCTGAAAGATGGAAATTTATGAATATATACGCTTGTGTTGAGAAAAAGCAGTTTGGGTGGTGGGAAGGGAAAATGAACCCACCTGTGTTCAAAAGCACAGCTCTGTGCTGGCCAACAAGCAATACCTTCACTTTTTTCTTCAACAAAAAGAAACATTACATGTTTGAGTAGACAATAAGAGTTACCATTAGGATTCAGAAAATTGAATACCTAGCCTGCAATAAAAAAAAAAAAAAAAAAAAGACAGTCACAGGGGAATCCATAATGGCTTCCCCACGTTTTAGTGGAATACTTCCGTTTTTTATTCAACTCGCAAACAGTGCTCACAAACAACAGCAAAGAACAAAAGCTGTGATTTATATTTACAGACAGGTATACATGCGCCCCTGACCTCCTGCTGCATCCCTCACCCTCTGTACCAGAAGCAATTTATGGAGGCTGGTCTAAATAAACTTTAAGGAGGCAAGGCCACAAACTGACAGGCAGGAAAATCAATGGTCTACAGAAACCAGCAAAGAGGATCAATAAAAGAGATTAGGCATCACAAGCTAGTGTAAGGCAGTTACAGGTAAATGTGGCTTGTTCTTCATCTGACTGGGCTCCTGGCAACAGGATAAAAACTCACATAAACAGAAACACTCAGCAAGTAGCCAATGGAGGCTCCTCCTGAGTTGTAGAGACTGACAGATTACCCCAGAATGAAAGGGATTTATATAGAAACCGTTGGGAATTTTCAATCGCTTTTCCAGCATCATCTCAGACACATGGGCAGCTGCCCACAGGAAGTAGTGCAGATGTATGCTTTGAAAATCTCTCTGCTTTTGCTTCTCATTAGTTAGCTTTCTCTGGATTTTATTTATTATTCCTCCTGGACACATACCAACCCTCTCTGCCCTCCCTGTCCCCTTACACAACACACACACACAGACACACTCTCTCTCATCTTCGACATAACTTTATTAACAGGATTATTTATAATCAAATGCACAGTGAGTATGCATGGCAACTGTAAACGGTTTAACCTACTTGTATGTATCTCCAAAGAAGAGTCATCCACTCATAACTTAAAGCATTGGACTGTTAACTTGAAAACTTGAATTGACAAAAGAAGAATAAAGGATAATTACATTCTTGAGTTTTCAGGTTAATGTCCAAAGCTTATCAACAAAAGAATGAAGGATAATTATGTTCTTGAAAAGGAGAGATACTGAAAAAAGGAAGAACCAAGGCAAAACGGCCTTTTCCTGTTTATGGAACTGTCCAGGTAGAATTGAAAATTCATATACTCCAATAAAGATGTTTAAAAAAAATTTTTTTTAAAGATAATACCTTAAAAAAAAAAGAAAATTCAATCTTAGCTTAGTAGGAATGGTTACTTTAAATAGAACAGTGCTTCACTTTGCTTCAGGAATTCCATTTTAAAACTGGGCATAAGGATTCTGTCTGACAAGAATATGATGGAACAGTAGATGTGGGCAGGAAAAGAGGAAGTTCAATTTTCTTAAACACTAGAAGACCATTGGAATTTTAATTGAATTTTAACCTAGGGACAGGACAGATGTGAGGCTAATGCCCTTGGTCACAGTAGATGGAGATAAATACCACACTGGTTTGAAGTACCTCCCATCTGTTGAGTGCAGGCTGACTTGGTGACTTGCTCTGACAACGTGATGTGATGGAAATTGTCACTGTATGAGTTCTGAGCCTGGGTCTCAAGAAGCCTTAAATATTATTCTTCTGATGCTCCTGATTTCAAAAGTGGCCACACCTTCTAGTTAGCATTAGCCTATCACTTCCAAAATGAACAGAAGGACTTTGTTCTATTGGGAGGGAACTGGAAAGGGAAGATTAACATTAGAACCAGATAGTGGTCCCTATCCACTTCTTCAACATGCCTGAGATTTGCAGGGAAATGGGAATGCTTTTCCATTGTTAAAAAGAGTAACCTGACAAGGTGCCTGCATGTCTCACAGAAACTTGTCAAAGAAATAAGATCATGGGACACTGGGTGCGTCCGATCTGTCACATTAATTAAAATTCCCCAAAGCTTCAGCGTTCATTTTTTTCCTTTGTGCTTCCAACAAGAATATCATTTGAAAGAGAAGGGATGGGGACACATGCTCTCAGAGGGCCCTACCATTTCATTAGAATGGTTTGTGCTAATTTTTCCCATGTCAGAAGAGTTATTTTTTTTTTTTCCTATCAGATCTCTCAACCACATTGCTTATGTTGTCATCCTATTACCATTATCTATCGCTTATAAGCTGTCTACAGCCCTGATATCACTCATCCCACTGTGACTGCAGCCCTTTGTCTTCCCTTCTAGTGGTTTCTATCTTCTAACTTGTATTCCATAATCTGTGGCATCCCCATGGGCTCTTAGCACATTTATTTCCTGCTACATTCCCAAGCATAAAATGACAGGAAGCACGCCTTTAGTTTGGGGCACAGTTATTAGTAGAGACTATGCTAAGAATGTGTTACAGACTCTTTGGTAAGTTGAACTATCTGATCTCTTCTGATCCCTCCTTATGTGGGGGAGGAAAAATAATTTTCCCTCCACCCTTCTAGGTTCTTGGCTGAGATGTCCCTGTAATAAAAAAGCAGATTAACAGGAGAAAAACAGAAGTATAGTAATATGTATAGCTCCTGTATATATGGGAGATTCCCAGGAAAACTGAGTAACTCCCCCAAATGGTCCAAGCTATCATCTTAAATACCACCTCTAGTTAAAGACAAAAGAACACTGCTGGGAGAAGCAGGAGGTAGTTACGGGAGGTTATCTGGCAAACACAGTAAACAATGGTGTGGTTGTTATGCAGATTTAGTCCTGCCTTGTTTACTGATAAGAGTTTCTAGAGATTTAGAGTCAGCCTCCTCTAGATGACTAGAGAGGAGGAGATTTCCTTATCAATGTAAATATCTCTTATGAAAGGATAACTTGTACTTGCTTTTCATAGCTTCTTCTATGTCTGCTGTTTTTTAAGAATAATTAGCCTAAAATAATCTTTATGCCAAAGAGGCATATTCTGGGGGTGATAGAGTCTGTTCCCCTTCACTTGATATCTGAAATAAAACATGAACACTACGCCAGAAAAAAGAGATACCTGGAACTCTATTATGAAATGATCCTCACCTCTCTGTACTTGGTATCCTTGGTGAGGGCACCAACTCTTTTCAGCTTATGTTCTCTCAGGCCGATCATTTCCCATCACACAAAACCAAGCCAGTCTTATTTAACACTGAGGCCACACACATTGAAAAATCAGACGCAGATTGTTAAATTCTCTGATTTACCCCTAACTCTGGTTTTTAAATTCCTTCATGAGATATGTAAACGTAGCCTAGACAAATGTGAACATTATTATACAGTCATGTTCTTGGAGTTTAAAGGAATTTATGCTGGCTCTGAACAAGATCAGTCATCAATCTAGAAGGCATTGGCAAGTCTTTCCACTTTGTACTGAGCCTGGTTTTCATGGCAAGCCAATTTTATTTTTTATGGATGATCACAGCCCATTTGGGCCTATGACAAAATCATTATTGAGGAAATCATTAAGTGGATCTTTCTGAAACTACACTGGCTACTACTTTTTTTTTTTTTTTTTCTGTACGTGGGCCTCTCACCATTGTGGCCTCTCCCCTTGCGCAGCACAGGCTCCAGACACGCAGGCCCTGTGGCCATGGCTCACGGGCCCAGCCGCTCCGCGGCGTGTGGGATCCTCCCGGACCGGGGCACGAACCCGTGTCCCCTGCATCGGCAGGCGGACTCTCAACCACTGCGCCACCAGGGAAGCCCTGGCTACTACTTTTGCTCCAGCTTCTCTGATATCTGTGTTCACAGATCAAACTGGAATTAAATAAAGGTATAACTGGAAGAAAGATGACTGTGTTCTTAATACACCAAGGAAAGCTCAACATAGAAAATCAGTTCTAAAATCTGTCATTTACTTGCTTATGTGAGCTTAGACAAGTCACTTAACTTATCCTTTCCTTGGATTATGAATATATTGTATCTGTCTTACATGCCTCATAAGATAGTTATGAAGCTCAAAATAAAGAGCACAAAAGAAGCTTTACATCAAATGTAAATGGTTATAGCATGTAAAATAAAAGTAATGCAGTATTTATGAAGCTAGTCATTTAAAAAACAGAAGATAATTACTATGCCAGAAACAAACTTAACTAGGACAGGGTTCTTATAAATGTGGGCTTGCATTCTAGCTTCAGAAACAAAAAAATAAGCAAAACTATTTGGAAAAAGTAAAGGGGGTGATAATCACCCACCACCACCATTTCCACAGTATCTTAATATGTATTAAGAGCTAACACTGTAACAGGCCCTGTGCTAAGCTTTTTACATCCATTACCATAAGCCTCATAAGCCTCTATAAGGAAGAAATTACTGTCACCATTTTACAGATGTGGATATTAAAATTTGAAATATTGAGGCATTTAGCATGACACTAAAACTTGACTTAGAATAGGTGGAGGCTTTAGAGGTGAGTTTACTTTTAAATATTTCAGGTCCCTGTGCATCATCCAGTTGATTATTATAGCAAGCCTTGTGGAAACACATCTGGAACACCAATCTGAGGAGCAGCTCTGAACATCATCAGTGGCTACTGCTGGGGAGGAAGAAATTTTTTCTACCCTTCTAGGTTCTTCTGGCTGCTCTAAGGATTAAATTGACATGAGACAGGTTGACAGGAGAAAATCACGCAAGTTTTTAATAACATGTATACATGGGAGAAACCCAGGAAAACTGAGTACTTGTCAAAATGACTGAAAACTCACATTAAATGCTATCTTCAGCTTAAGACAAAAGAGGATGTTGTGGGTAGTGGTTTAGGACTTCAAAGGGGAGGAAGGCAATTCACATAGAGATGGAAAAGCAAATGTTTGGTAAACAAATGTTTGCTGGGCCTGGCAGAGACAGGGGGATACAGAGAAGGATTTTAACAAACTTCGCTAGGTTCCTGCATGTCTGCCACACAAAGTTCATACTATAGTGATCTATGGAGATAGCTGCCTTCCTGGAACAGGTCCTCTAATCTAAATTCTTTTAGGGGGTTATGGGGAAGGTCAAAGTTTCTTCCTGAGTCTTTTGGGCCTGATTGTTTTCAGCTCAAAATAATCCACATGCCAAAGAGACACATTTTGGGGTGGCAAACCTTGCTCCCTAACACTACCAAACCTTCAGCGTTTTAGCTCCACAGAAGAGTTTGAGCATAAAGGAAAAAGAAAAATGAAGACAATTATGTCTGGGATGCCCACTCTCCTAAGAAGAACCCAGCCTCCAAGAATCTGGGTTCCTAGGCTTGAGGGGAGGTCAGGGTTGAGTTTCTGAATCAGGAAGGCCACAAGTTAGAGAAAAGTCCACATATGTTTTAAGTTCCTGCAATCAGCTCATACCTAGAGGAGCAAGCAGAACCTATGCTGTAAATCATCAGCTACTCTGAAACACAGAATTGCAGAACATTATGACAAATGAGTACTCTTTAATGACTAAGGATTGGCTTTAATGAGTAATAAGTGACTTTATTTTGGAGAAAATTCATATTTTATATTGTCTCCATTTTCTTTAATATATTTATTGTTAATAATTTTATATTTTACAGAAATTATTCATTCCATCTTGCTATTTTACTTTTAAAACACCTGTTTATAGTGATAGCAATTTTGTTCCTGGTACATAAGACTCCATTACTCATACCCACATATCTACCAAAACCTGTATGCTGGTGGGCACATGACAGAAGTTCCAAATCTGTGGGCTCAGATTTCTAAGCAGATTAACTTTGCAACTTCACTTTTTAAAAACAAAACAAAATTAAAAAAAGCTTTACTGAGAGATAATACACAACAAATTCCAGAGTGCATGGTTTCAGCCCACTCCATTACCCCACCAGCAATAAGAACACAGACCACTCCTTTAAAAAGTGAAGTTGCAAAAAATTCCAAAGTACATTCAGCAGAAACACACTTTGGACTTTTTTGCAACTTCATTTTTTAAAGGTAGCAAAAGCTACTATTAAAACAATATGGGGGGCCTCCCTGGTGGCGCAGTGGTTAAGAGTCCGCCTGCCGATGCAGGGGATACGGGTTCGTGCCCCGGTCTGGGAGGATCCCATATGCCGCGGAGCAGCTGGGCCCGTGAGCCATGGCCGCTGGGCCTGCGCATCCGGAGCCTGTGCTCCGCAACGGGAGAGGCCACAACAGTGAGAGGCCCACATACCGCAAAAAAAAAGAAAAAAAAAAAAAAAAAACAATATGGGGAGCAATAGAAGGTTGGTATACATATTTAGCAAAAGAGGTGGTTGACAATAGGAGGAGCAGCAAACCACAATCAAAACTAGCAGAGAAAATAACTTTAGCTAACTCATGATTTTTTAAGAAGTGTTTATGGATCTGAGTTAGCCAGCTAAGATAATATTTACTTGCAATAAAAAAATGAATGCCTACACCTCGTGAAGAGGTGGAAACCAGTATACTTACATACATTTTGGAAATTCTAATATCTGAAATAGTCTCCTTTTAAAAGTTACCTTGAGGTCTTGTAGTTAGATGTTGGTATATCATAGGCCTCAATATTACCTGTATTATTAATTATGTACCATTTATCACATGGCCATATAGTCATTCTAAAATCAACATCAAATCATCTTAAAACATCAAGAATGTTTCCACTTCTCTAGTCTGACTTTTTTGTTTGTTTTTTAGATTTACATATCAGAAAATTAAATGAAATATAAGTATATAATTTCCATCTATATATAGACCATCAGTGTGAACAACTCTGGAGCAAAAGGGGGTTGCTCATTAAACACACTACAGATTGACTTGTTTAGAACAGACACCAACCCCAGTACAACCATAATCCTGCAGCCTGAGACCCAATGACCCAGCTTCACCTACCAGTGGGCTGGCAGCCTTCACACAAGGCAGGGACTGGCAACGAACTGGACCAGAGGCCAGATGCACCTACCAGACCACCCACAGTAGTCAGCCCACCACAACAGAGGGGCTCACCCAGCCCATGAAGGGGGCAGCACTAGAGCATATAGCTCTGGTGATCACAGGGGAGTATGCTGCTGGGACACATATGATTTCTCCTACAAAAAGCCACTTCTCCAAAGCTGGGAAATGTAACCAAACTATCAAATACACAGAAATGAAAACAATGAACTAGGTGACATGAGGTGACAGAGGGATATGTTCCAAACAAAGTAAAAAAGTAAAACCCCAGAAGAAGAACTAAGTGAAATAGAGATAAGAAATCTACTCATTAAAGAGTTTAAGGTAATGATCATAAAGACACTCAAAGAAATCAGGAGACAGGGGCTTCCCTGGTGGTGCAGTGGTTGAGAGTCCGCCTGCTGATGCAGGGGACACGGGTTCATGCCCTGGTCCAGGAAGATCCCACATGCCACAGAGCGGCTAGGCCCATGAGCCATGGCCGCTGAACCTGTGTGTCCAGAGCCTGTGCTCCGCAATGGGAGAGGCCACAACAGTGAGAGGCCCCCATACTGCAAAAAAAAAAAAAAAAAAAAAGAAATCAGGAGACAAATGGTCAAACATAGTGAGAAACTTAATAAAGGGTTAGAAAGCATAAAGGAGAACCAAGCAGAGATGAAGAATACAATCACTCAAATAAAAAACACACTAAAAGGAATAAAATGTAGATTAGATGATACAGAGAAATGGACCAGCAAACCGGAAGACAGTGTATTGGAAATCACCCAAGCTGAATCAAAAAAAGAAAAAAAAAAAAAACTTAAAAAAAAAAATGAAGACAGTTTTAGATCTTTAGAATAACATCAAGTTCACTAACAGTTGCATTAGAAGGGTCCCAGGGGCCTCCCTGGTGGCGCAAGTGGTTGAGAGTCCACCTGCCGATGCAGGGGATGCGGGTTCGTGCCCCGGTCTGGGAGGATCCCATGTGCCGCGGAGAGGCTGGGCCCGTGAGCCATGGCCGCTGAGCCTGCGCGTCCGGAGCCTGTGCTCCGCGACGGGGGAGGCCACAACAGTGAGAGGCCCGCATGCCGCAAAAAAAAAAAGAAGGGTCCCAGAAGAAGAGAGAAAGAAAGTTGAATAGAACATATTTAAAGATATACAAGCTGAAGATGTTTCTAACCCAGGAAAGGTAAGAGACAACCAAGTCCAGAAGTCACAGAGAGTCACAAACAGGATCAACCCAAAGACAATCACACCAAGACACACTGTAATTAAAATGGCAAAAATTAAAGATAAGGAGAGAATATTAAAAGCAACAAGGGAAAAGCAACAAGTTATGTATAAGAGAACTCCCATAAGGCTATTAGCTAAGTTCTCTGCAGAAACTCTGAAGGCCAGAGGGAATGGCACGATATATATGTAAAGGAACAAAAGGGAAAACCTTCAACCAACAATACTCTACCAGGAAAGTTTTCATTCAGATTTGAAGGAGAGATCAAAATTTTACAGATAGGTAAAAGCTAAAAGAGTTTAGCACCACAAAACCAGCTTTACAAGAAATGTTAAAGGGACTTCTCTAAGCAAAAAAGAGAAGGCAACAACTAGAAACATAAAAATTATGAAAGGAAAAAAATCTCATTGGTAAAGGCAAATATACAGATCAACAACTTATAAGGCTAGTAGAAGGTTAAAAGACAAAAGTAGTAAAATCATCTACATCCACAGTAAGTAGTTAAATGATACACAAAAGGATGTAAAACATGATGACAAAGACAGTAAATATGGAGAGAATAAAAATGCAGAGTTGTTAAAATGTGTTAGAAAATAAAAGAACAGCATGTTATTATTAAAATAATCATGTATATATAAATAGATGGCTACACATAAACATCATGGTAACCACAAATGAAAAATCTATAACAGATACACACACACACAGAAGAGAAAGAAATCCAAACATAACATGTAATATAGTTATCAAATCACAAGGGAAGAGAGCAAAAGAAGAGAAAAGGAGCAAGAAAGAATTATAAAAACAACCCACAAATAATTAACAAAATGGCAATAAGTACATACCTATCAAAAATTAATTTAAATGTAAATAGACTAAATAATCCAGTCAAAAGACACAGAGTGGATGAATAGATACGAAAACAAGACACACATAATGCTGCCTACCAGAGACTCACTACAGATCTAAAGACACACATACTGAAAGTGAGGGGATGGAAAAAGATATTTCATGTAAATGGAAATGAAAATAAAGCTAGAGTAGCACTACTCATATCAGACAGAATAGACTTTAAAACAAAGTCTGTAACAAGAGACAAAAAGAGATATTATATAATGATAAAAGGATGACTCCAAAAAGAAGATATAACAATGGTAAATACATATGAACCAAACATAGGAGAACCTAAATATGTGAAACAAATATTAACAGACATAAAGAGAGAAATTGACAGTAAGCAATAATATTAGGGGACTTTAGCACCCCTCTTACACCAGTGGACAAATCATCCAGATAAAAAATCAATAAGGAAACACTGGCCTGAAAAGACATGTTAGATCAGATGAACTTAATAGATATACATAGAATATTCCATCCAAAAGTGGCAGAATACATATTCTTTTTACATGCACATGGAATATTGTCCAAGACAGATCATATGCTAGGCCACAAAACAAGCCTTAATAAATTTAAGAAAACTGAAACCATATCAACCATCTTTTCCAACCACAATGGTATGAGACTATAAATCAACTACAAAAAGATTGAAAAAAATCACAAACACATGGAGGCTAAACAATATGCTCCTAAACAACCAAAAGGTCAATAAAGAAATCAAAAAGGAAATTAAAAAATACAAATGAAAATGAAAACACAATGATGCAAAATCTATGGGATGCATCAAAAGCAGTTCTAAAAGGAAAGTTTCCTGAGATACAAGCCTATCTCAGGAAACAAAAATCTCAAGTTAAAAACCTAGATTTACATCTAAAGGAAGTAGAAAAAGAAACAAAACCCAAAGTGAATAGAAGGAAAGAAATATAAAGATCAGAGCATAAATAAATGAGACTAAAAAATCAACACAAAAGATCAATAAAACTAACAGCTGGTTCTCTGAAAAGATAAACAATATTGATAAACCTTTAACCAGGATCATCAAAAAAAAAAAAAAAAAAAAAAGAGAGACGGGGACCAAATAATTAAAATCAGAAATAAGAAGGAAGTTATAACTGACATCACAGAAATACAAAGGATCATAAGAGATTAGTATGAAAAATTATATGTCAAAAACATGGACATGCTAGGAGAAATTCCTAGAAATGTACAAGCTCTGAGATTAAAGCAGGAAGAAATAGAAAATATGAACCAGCCAATTCACAGTAATGAAATTGAATCAGTAATAAAAAGAAAACTCCCAACAAACAAAAGTCCAGGATAAGAAGACTTCACAGGCAGATTCTACAAAACATTTAGAGAAGAGTTAATACCTAGTCTCCTCAAATTATTTCAAACAAATGTAGAGGAAAGAGGGAATGCTTCTGAATTCATTATGTGAGGCCAGCATCACTGTAATATGAAAACCAGACAAAGATATCACACAAAAAAAGAAAATTACAGGCCAGTATCACTGATGAATATACATGCAAAAATCCTCAACAAAATATTAGCAAACTGAATTCAACAATACTTAAAAAGGTTCATAAACCAGGATCAAGTGGGATTTATCCCAGGGATGCAAGGATGGTTCAATATTCACGAATCTATCAATGTGATACACAACATTAACAAGCTGAAGAATAAAAATCAAATGATCTTCTCAATAGATGCAGAAAAAGCTTTTCACAAAATTCATCATCTATTTATGATAAAAACTCTCCACAAAGTGGATATAGAGGGAGCATACCTCAACATCATAATAGCCATATATAACAAGCTCACAGATCACATCATACTTAATGGTGAAAAGGTGAAAGTATTTCTTCTAAGATGAGGAACAAGACAAGGATGCCCACTCTTACCACTTCTATTCAACACAGTATTGGAAATCCTAACTATAGGAAACAGACAAGAAAAAGAAATTTTTAAAATCCAAATGGGAAAGGACTGCACTGTTTGCAGATGACATGATACTATACATAGAAAACCCTGAAGATGCCACCAAAAAACCACTAGAGCTCATCAATGTATTCGGTAGAGTTGCATAATACAAAATTAAGTTACAGAAATCCGTTTCATTTCTATACACTAACAACAAACTGTCAGAAAGAGAAATTAAGAAAATAATCCCACTCACAACTGCACCAAGAGAACAAAATATCTAGGAATAAATCTAACTAAGGAGGTAAAGGACTTGTACTCAGCAAAGTATAAGACACTGGTAAAAGAAACTGATGGAAATATATACCATAGTCATGGATTGGAAGAATTAATTTTGTTAAAATGACCATACTACCCAAGTCGAACTACAGTTCAATGAAATGCCTATCAAAATACCAATACCATTTTTCACAGAACTAGAACAAATAATTCTAAAATTTGTACAGAAACACAAAAAGACCCTGAATAGCCAAAACAATATTCAGAAAGAACGAAACTAAAGGTATCATGCTCACTGGTTTTCAAACTATACTACTAAGCTATAGTAATCCAAAGAATATGGTACTGGCCAAAAACAAACAAACAAACAAAAAAAAACCCCAGAAAACAAAAAAAAAACAGACACATAGATCAATGGAACAGAATTGAAAGCCCTGAATTGAGCCTGCACTTATTGGGCAATTAATCTATGACAGAGGAGGCAAGAATATAAAATGAAGAAAAGACATCCCCTTCAGTAAATTGTGTTGGGACAGCTACCTGTAAGAGAATCAAATTGGACTACTCTCTCATACCATGCACAAAAATAAACTGAAAATGCATTAAAGACTTAAATGTAAGACCTGAAACTATAACGTCTGGAAGAAAACATAGGCAATATGTTCTTTGACATAGATCTCCATAATATGTTTTTGGATATGTCTCCTCAGGCAAGGGAAACAAAAGCAAAAATTAACAAAAAGACTAAATCAAACTAAAAAGATTTTGCACAGCAAAAGAAACTATCAACAAAAAGAGAAGGCTTCCTACTGAATGGGAGAAGATATTTGCAAACAATACAACCAGTAAGGAGTTAATATCCAAATTATACAAAGTTCATACAACTCAACATCAAAAAACTAAACAACGTGATTTAAAAATCAGCAGAGGATCTGAATAGACATTTTTCCAAAGAAGGCATACACATAGCCAACAGGCACATGAAAAGATGCTCAACATCACTAATCATCAGGGAAATGCAAATTAAAATCACCATGAGATATCACCTTATATCCGTCAGAATGGTTATCACCCAAAAAGCAACAAATAACAAGTGTTGGTGAGGATATGGAGGAAAGGGAACCCTCATGCACTGTTAGTCGGAATGTACACTGGTACAGCCATGATTGGAAACAATGCAGAGATTCCGCAAAAAATTAAAAATAGATTTACCATGTCATCCAGAAATTCCTCTCCTGGGTAATTATTCAAAGAAAAGGAAAACACTAATTATAAAAGATACATGGACCCCTGTATTCACTGCAGTATCATTTACAAAAGCCAACATAGAGCCCATAAATAAATGAATGGATAAAGAAGTGGTATATATATATATGCATATGTATATATTTATACACAAACACACACACACACACACACACACACAGTGGATATTACTCAGCTATAAAAAAGAATGAAATCTTGACATTTGTGACAACAATGGATGGACCTAGAGTGTATTATGCTAAGTGAAATAAGTCAGACAGAGGAATACAAATCTGTATAATCACTTACATATGGAATTAAAAACAAAACAAATGAACAAACATAACAAAACAGAGTTAGTTATAGATACAGAGAACAAACAAGTGGTTGCTAGAGGGGAGCAAAAAAGGAGGAGGAGAGAAATAGGTGAGGGAGATTAAGAGATAAAGAGTTCCAGCTACAAAATAAATGAGTCACAGGTATGAAATATACAGTGTGCAAAAATAGTCAATAACTATGTAATACTTTTGTATGGTGACAGATGGTATCTAGAGTTATTGTGATGATCATTTTGAAATGTACAGATATACTGAATCATTATGTTGTGTAACAGAACTAACATAGTGTTGTAGGTCTATTATACTTCAAAAACAAACAAACAAGCAAGCAAACTCCGAGAAAAAGAGAGATTTGTGATTACCAGAAGCAGGGGCTGGGGGAGGAGGAATTGGATACGTAGTCAAAAGGTACAAACTTCTAATTATAAGATAAATAAGTACTAGGGATATAATATACAACATGATAAATATAATTAACACTTCTCTATGTTATATATGAAAGTCACTGAGAGTAAATCCCAAGCATTCTCATCATCGCAAGAAAAAATTTTTTTTTCTATTTCTGTAACTTTTTGTCTATTTGAGACGATGGAAGTTCACTAAACTTACTGTGGTAATCATTTCATGGGGTATGTACATCAAGTCATTAGGCTGTACTCCTTAAGGTTATACAGTACTGTATGTCAACTGCATCTCAATAAAACTGGAAGAAAAAAATGGGTTCTCCATTGAAAACAGTACAGATTGACTTGTTTAAGAACAAACACTACATAAATGGGTACCATCTTGTCCTGCTCTTAATTGTAAATGAACTTTCATTGATATTTGCACTTTCAATTCATTAAGAAATGGTTGTTAATTAATCCATTCACAAACAGTCACTTGCAAACAGAAGGAGTTAAAATGTTAAATTTTCTTCAGGCATATATTAGTCATTTGCTACATTTAAAAATCATTTTTCACATAGAAAATAGGCAAAATGACAGTTTTCCATCTGTGATATTTGAGGTGTGAAGAAAATGTGTTGTACTTTTTTCTAACTTATGTAAAAGTGATCTTGGGTTGGCTTCCAAGTGAAGAAAATATTTTTACATAGCTGCAATGCAAGGATATTCTTGGAATGGACAAATAGTCTTTGTTTTTAAAGAGCTTGAAATTTGGAGTATAATATCACCAACAATACACATTTGCAAGGCAGTTCACAATTTCCAAGGTACTTTTACCTTCCTTATCTCAACTGAGCTTCATAATATCTTGAAAAGAGGGAGAAAGGTAACGTTTCCATCTGTAAAAAGTATTTTAATTTTTAAAATAAAATTAGCTTATTTTGCTTATTATGTGGAATTTCTTAGCATTCAGAAAAACTATTGTAAACTAAAAATTCTTGGCATCTCACTATGAAGATAACCAATGTAAATATTTCCATGTATAGACGTAAAGAACTTTTCTAGTAATATTAAAAAATACACTGATTGTACTACATATAATGATTTGCAAGCTGTTTTTTTTTTTTTTTTTTTGCTGTACGCGGGCCTCTCACTGCTGTGGCCTCTCCCGTTGCGGAGCACAGGCTCCGGACACACAGGCCCCGCGGCCATGGCTCGCGGGCCCAGCCGCTCCGCGGCACGTGGGATCCTCCGGGATCGGGGCACGAACCCGCGTCCCCTGCATCGGCAGGCGGACTCTCAACCACTGCGCCACCAGGGAGGCCCTGCAAGCTGTTTTTATTCATATACCATTAGCATATTTATGTCTATTAGTTAGATATTTACATCATGGTATTAACATGGCTATTCATTTGACATAAAATACATTCAGTGTTTAAATATACTGTTTTAGAAGACTAAAGTTACTAGACAACCAACCACAGTGAGGTGAGATGGGTATTCTTTATTATTACTATTTAAAATAGTTGATGTGTATTAAATATTTTTAAAATATTTCCCAAATGTTGAATTCTATGTAAACTGAAAGGCAGTTCTTCACAACAAAACAATAAAATAAAGGTTAAAAAATTGTTCGTTGGGGCTTCCCTGGTGGCGCAGTGGTTGAGAGTCCGCCTACCGATGCAGGGGACACGGGTTCGTGCCCTGGTCCGGGAAGATCCCACATGCTGCAGAGCGGCTGGGCCCATGAGCCACGGCTGCTGAGCCTGCGCATCCAGAGCCTGTGCTCCGCAACGCAACGGGAGAGGCCACAACAGTGGGAGGCCCGCGTACCGCAAAAAAAAAAAAAAAAAAAATTGTTCATTGAATTTTTGAAGTGCAAACACTTAACACAGACACCTTTAAATAAAAAGTGAGGGCCTCCCTGGTGGCGCAGTGGTTGAGAGTCCGCCTGCCGATGCAGGGGATGCGGGTTCGTGCCCCGGTCTGGGAGGATCCCATATGCCGCGGAGCGGCTGGGCCCGTGAGCCATGGCCGCTGGGCCTGCGCATCCGGAGCCTGTGCTCCGCAACGGGAGAGGCCACGGCAGTGAGAGGCCCGCATACCGCAAAAAGAAAAAATAAATAAATAAAAAAATAAAAAGTGAATTTAAAGCTATTTGGCTGGGAAATAAATTACATTTTGGCTATTTTTGCCTAATACACTTTCCTTCATATTTCCTCAGTATAAACAGAAATTAGTTTTGTTTGCCAGGTTCAATCTCATAATTGATAAAGATAACTGGATTATGTTAAAATCTATAGTGCAACTCAGCCTGATTACTTTGTTACTTTTGGAATGAGGAACAAATCAGCTTTGAGCAGGCCACCTTAAAAAAAAAATTGAAATTAGAGTCTAATCCTGATGTAAAATATCTTTAAATATTTCTTAGTTATCCATCTAATTTTGTCTAAGGTCTTCAAAATGCTCTATAGACACTATCTCATTAATTCTTAGAGGATCCCTGGGCAGCAATTCTAGTAGAGGTTTTCCTAATACCATCACTGCTCCCATGAAATGGAAGCCCTGGGAAGTTCCATGAATTGCCCAAAGTTATAGACTGAAGCAGAAGAGTAGCTAAACCCAGAATCTAGGCCCCGGGGCTCCCTTTCCATATGGCATTTTCTCTGTGCAATAAATAATATTGCTGTTCTGGAAGCTGACTCTTCGATCATGTTTTATGCAGGAGAATTCATATTAATATGAGCTGCTCAGTGCTATGATATTTATTTTAAGAGGCAGTCTGTGTATACTTATGAAACACATGAAATACAGCACTCTCAATCCATTTGTTTTGCCCTCTTAATGATCTTTGGGGATTGCCCTGTGACTGGTATGAGTACGGAGATTGCTATTTATCATTAATGAGACTGAAATGGAAATTATCAGCACGTTCACAATTCCATCGCCCACTGCATATAGATACAGGCAGAGTTTAGATCAGTTGAATAAAAAGTCCCTCAAAGTTTGCAAACTTAGTGTCTCATCAGAAAAGTCACAGATTGAATGGTATAAGTTCTTCTACATCAGGTAAAGACAATTCTGAAAACACAGTGTGCTTGGAGAAATAGGCTAGGGTTTTTCTTCCTTGAACTTAGTTCCCTCCCTGTCATTTTAAAATGAGCTAGAAAGTTAAGTTTTTTTTTTTAATAGTGGGCTTCCCATTGCTACTTCCCAGCATGAATTCATAACTCTCTGTTTGTGGCATCATAATAATCTCCATAGCAACTAATGGTGATATCAGAGTCCAACACTGGAGTTTCAAGAGGAAAAGGAACTGTAGGGACAGATGATATCTTACAAATAAAGCTTATGTTTTCAAGCAGATGTCCTAAAAGAAATGAATGGAAAGATTACCCACATTAAGGGAAAAATCATAATTAGGATGTAGATGCTTATTAAGTAACCATTCAGCTAATGATCTCTTTTCTAAAATAAAGGATAGAAACTGAAAAAGGGAAAAAATGAGGGAAATACATCAAGAATCTCTTATGAACTAATCTATTTTTTAAAATACAGATGGCTATGTACTTTTTAAATATAGCTGAGGATACTTAGTGTTTGATGTACACTAAGGAGATAATTGGCAGGCATTGCTGAATCTATAGGGAAATTTGAGTTGTGCATTTTCATTGAGGTACTCTGAGGAAGGTATGCCATGGGCCATGTTCATTATTAGTGATATAAGAAGTTTAACAATAATTATCAGAGTAGAGATTAAATCTCACATTTTATCATGATATCATACCCTTGCCACACAAAGCATAATTTACGTGTTTCAGATTCATTTGATTCCTTCTTGTGTTGGTGGACAGATATACCTAGGATAGCACCAAGAACTGCTGACTCATGCTCTATGCAAAATAAAAATGTATTTTCTCATGTATTGCTGTAGTGGTAGAAGGATAAGAAAGGAGAGGATGGTATGGTAGGCAGTTTTTAAGTTAGCCCACAGTGAACCCTGCTTCCTGGTATTCACAGTCTTATATTGATATAATCTCCTGTTGGATGTGGGTTGGACTTAACTTACTTCAAATAGAGTATGGCAGGACTAATGAGATAACAATTCTAGGATAAGTAATAAAAGGACTACAGTTTCCACCTTGAACAGTCAGGTGCTCAATTTTGGGAAAGCTAGCTGCCATGTCTTGCCAGGGTGACCAACTATCAGTTTTCCTGGAATTTTCCTGCTTTTAGTCCTGAAAGTCTCATATATGGAACAGCTGGTCACCTTATCACGAGGCCCATGTGGGTGAGCTTGAAATCCCCTGAGGCCTGCTGACAGCCATGTAGATGAACTTGGAAGAGTAGCTTCTATATCTTCTAAAGAAGGGGACAGCAATTTTTGTCTGTAAAGGGCCAGATAGTAAATATTTTAGTTTTTGCAGGCCATATAGTCTCTGTCACAATGTTTTAATAGTACACATGATTTGTTTTAATTAGGTATGGTAAGACACACTGACATGAAAATAACTGTCATGAAAGAAAAAGTTTTTATTATATAGCATGCTACACAGGGCTGCATAGGGAAGTACCCAGGTACAATGATCTGTCAGAGAGAGAGAGAGAGAGAGGAACTGAAGGTGAGAGCCTTTACTGCAGTTCTCCTGAGAAGAAATGGGCAAGGCAAAGTAAACAGGCTAAGCGAGTTTAGGATTGCACAGTTCTAATAATTTTGGCAGGCTCTGGGCATACGGACTGTCCCTAGATGTCTGGTACCTGGCCCTGTATCCTCCCCAAATTCATCAAGTTGAAATGCTAACCCCCAAAGGTGATGGTATTTGGAGGTGTGGCCTTTGGGCAGTGCTTAAGGTGGAGGTCTCAAGAATGTGATTAGTGCCTTTATAAAAGAGACCCCACGGAGACTCCCCAGTCCCTTCCACCATGTGAGGCAAAAAGGCACCCTGTGAGGCAGGAAGGCACCATGTGTGAACCAGTAAGTCCTCACTAAACACCAAATCTGCTGATGCAATGATTCTGGACTTTCAGCCTACAGAACTGTGAAAAATGAGTATTGTTGTTTATAAGCTACCCAGTCTGTTGTATTTTGTTACAGCAGCCTGAAAGGACTAAGACAACATCACAGTTTGCAATCTGTTTCACAGTTTTATATTTTAAACACAAACAAATCTTCAAGTGGTCACATAGAATGACAAAACTGTTGTGCCTCAAGTACTGTTTTATTAATCTTTCCAATCACTCTACTAACATTGTTTATTTCAAATCTACAGTTTAATCGAGGAATATGTAATTCCACAGTGACTGAAGACATGGACTGTAACCAAAGCAAGCGTGAATGGTTCAGAATCATTAGGAACGTACTGTAAAAACCAATTTCTCTAACTGATTCTATGTGTTCTGGAGGCTGGGAGTTTTCCAAACTAGCTTCCATACAGAATACAATGTTTATTGAAGTATAAATAATAAAAACATGCCAATCTGAAGCTTACATATTTATTATTAAAACCTAAAGGCAACTGCAACAATTATTTTGAACTCTAACCAACAAAAGCTTTTTGGTGGTGGAGAATTTTTTTCACTGACATTGTGCAGAGTTGCTGGCACAAAGTGATAATAAAAAGTAGACTAACATTTACTTGGTTTTATGATTATTTCTGAGTCACCCTAGTGCCTTCATTCAGGGCAGTTTTCCCTTGATATTCACCCTTGGAATCCCCCAGAAGCTGAGAAAATCCACTTCATAAAGCTGGGGAGAGCAGAGCTTCCTTCGTTAAAATCTGGGCAGGGGGCTCTCCACCATCTGACCTGTGTATGATGGGAGAGGGGCCAGTTAAGATCCACCTAAGGTGTTTCTACAGAAGCATCAGGGCTCCATGGAGGAAATCTACAAGTCAAAGTCAAACCTACATAGAAGCTTCTCATTTGCACTGGAAGTATGTGATAGTAGTGGGAAAGGAGCTTTGAAATGTATAGCATCAAAAGCTCCTTTGTGGGACTTCCCTGGTGGTGCAGTGGTTGAGAGTCCGCCTGCCGATGCAGGGAACATGGGTTCGTGCCCTGGTCCGGGAAGATCCCACATGCCGCGGAGCAGCTGGGCCCGTGAGCCATGGCCACTGAGCCTGCGCATCCAGAGCCTGTGCTCCATGGCCACAACAGTGAGAGGCCCGCATACCTCAAAAAAAAAAAAAAAAAAAAAAGCTCCCTTGTGGAAAAAGTTCTAAATTACCAGTAACTAAAAACACCTATCAACTATGCTAGGAGGAAGACTGAAACATCTTTCTATTCTCTCTATCCTTATATTCTCCTCTCTATATAAATTTAGAAATTTATATTACAGTATGTTGTAACATGAAGAGTTGCTGAGAGTCTGCAGTCTGAAATATAGGCTAAAAAGTATCACAGACGTATGTCAGGCAGCTAACTAATAAGAACATTCTGGGGTTTTTTTCCTGGACTTTAGAATGTAGGATTTTTCAGTTTTTTAAGAACTGTAATTTGTGTGGCTTCATTTTGTAAAAAACTAATAAACAGAAACCTCAGTTAAATAGAGTTGGGAGACCAGACAGGGGAGCTCTCATGCCCTTTGATGACAGCAGAGCCCAAGAAGAAGAAGAAAGACTCCTCTTCTTTCCTGGCAAGGACTCAGCCAATGAAAAGCCATGGACTCTTTGTTGACTACTGTCCTCCCAACTTCTTTTTCCCTCTATAAAACTGTCCTCCTTCCCTCACTGTGCAGGTACTTGTATGTGGCTTGCCATGGTACAGACCCCAAATTGCAATTCTCTGCTGATCCCAAATAAACCCATATTTGCTAGAAAAATAACTGAAAGTCTATTTGTTTTAAGTCGACAGATTACATCCTAAACAAATATTAATTTACATATCTAATTTTCTTTTTTTAAAGAAGGTCCCCAAATTATATAAGATTTAGGTCTCACAAAATCTGTACCACCCCTACTGAAAAGCATCATTTGGGTCAAACTCTGTCTCTTCTCCTTCTCCTTCTTCAACAAATATATCCTCTGATAAACCATAATGGAAAAGAATATGAAAAAGAATACATATATGTATAACTGAGTCACTTTGCTGTACAGCAAAAATTAACACAACATTGTAAATCAACTATACTTCAATAAAATTTAAAAAAAAAAAAGAAAAGAAAAATGGGCAGAAGACCTAAATTGACATTTCTTCAAAGAAGACATAGAGCTGGCCAACAGGCACATGAAAAGATGCTCATTGTCGCTAATTATTAGAGAAATGCAAATCAAAACTACAATGAGGTACCACCTCTCACTAGTCAGAATGGCCATCATTAAAAAAATCTACAAATAATATATGTTGGAGAGGGTATGGAGAAAAGGGAACCCTCTTACACTGTTGGTGGGAATGTAAATTTGTGCAGCCACTATGGAAAAGAGTATGGAGGTTTCTTAAAAAACTAAAAATAGAATTGTCATAGGATCCAGCAATCCTACACCTGGGCATACACCCAGACAAAACTATAATTTGAAAAGACACATGCACCCCTATGTTCATAGCAGCACAATTACAATAGCCAAGACATGGAAACAACCTAAATGTTTGACAGATGAATACATAAAGAAGATGTGATGTATATATGTATATATATATATATATATATATATATATATATATATGTATATATATATACACATACACATACACACACACACACACACACACACACACACACACACACTGGAGTATTTATTACTCAGCCATAAAATATAATGAAATAATGCCATTTGCAGCAACATGGATGGACCTAGAGATGATCACACTAAGTGAAGTCAGTCAGAAGGAGAAAGACAAATATCATATGATATCACTTATATGTGGAGTCTAAAATATGACATAAATGAACATCTTTACAAAACAGAAACACTTACAGACACAGAGAAAAGACTTGTGGTTTCCAGCGGGGAGGGGAGGAGGGGAGGAAAGGATTGGGAGTTTGCGATTAGCAAATGCAAACTAGGATATATAGGATGTATAAACAACAAGGTCCTACTGTCTAGCACAGGAAACTATATTCAATATCCTGTGATAAACCATAATGGAAAAGAATATGAAAAATAATATACATATGTATAGTTGAGTCACTTTGGTGTGCAGCAGAAATTAACACAATATTGTAAATAACTATACTTTAATAAAATTTAAAAAAACAAAAACAACAACAACATAAAAAGAAAATGGAGACAGAAAGAGGTTTAATGCATCCTCTATCTATGTACATGTTCTTAAGATACATCATGGCCACTTTCACACCTCCCCAAAAGCTTTTCTTTTCTTTTACAAAACTTCCTGAGAGGCTCTTGCTTTATCTTCAAACTTCAGTCCAGTGCCAGCAATATAATAGGGACTCATGCCTTCCTCCTGAATGATTTCTTGCTTTTTTAGTTGTGTCTCATATAATTTGTTTTCCAGATCTCTAATGTATAAGTAGTCCCATTTTCCCTTTTCTGGACATATTCCAGTTTACTGATGTCCTTCTCAAATTGCAGCACCCAAAACTGTTGCCTGTGATCTGAATTTTTATGTTTAGTATTCACTAATTAAAATTCTCCACACTTTCCTTCCCATAGACTGATTCCAATAACCATACCACACCATTCTATCTGAATATAACATTTCAAAGTGGTCAGAGGTTTAATTAGAAACAATATGAGGCATGATAAGAATATTTAAAACCATATCTTTCATTAAGAAGAGTTTTTAAAAAGTCAACAATAGTCTCAATTCCAGTGTTAGAATTATTTGGCAAAGTCAATTTCAGAATAGTATTTTAAGCATGCTGGAAAAAAATTAGAAATGTTTTATCATATATCACATTTTTATATTATTATACTCCACAAGTGTATTAGTATTGTGTATCACAAGTGTTATATAGCACAAGTCTCTCACTTTTAGCACCTCAGGTGCTGGCCTATTGCCCAATCACTCATGTCTTGCACACACCAAGAGACAACAGCCCGCAAGGAGAAAGACTGGGAACAGGCAATTGAACCCCCATCTTATGCAGCTGCTTCTATCTGAATGAGGTGCCTTAAGAAGAAGATGTCTGGAAAATCAAAAAGCTTTTTTAGTCACTAAAACTTTTGAACCTTCACCCTTGCCACCGCCAGGAGAGATCTTGGACACTTAGTCTGTAATTAGGAAGGCTCCCATCTTTTCATTCTTGACTTACAATTTGGCTTTGTTCTGATCTTTTGGCAATTTCACAAGGTTTGTCTGTGAGTGACGTGAAGAAATCAGGCACAGGTATTGTGTATAGCACAAATCCAATAAACGACGATCGGCCGAAGGAATGGGGATGCAGAATTACAGATACGCTGTGACATTTCTGAGCTCTTCAATTTTCCATTAGGAAGAGGCTGCCCTTATGGTTCCCATCTAGAAATTCTTTAAATGTCAGTTATGGGTCTCCCTTTTGCATCGTTGAGTATCAAAGGTAGACCCAGGCAGAAGTGGGGTAGGCACAGATTGCCTATGATATCCTCTGCTCTTCTGTTTGCTAACCCTTCCCCCGATGATAAGATGCCTATGACTACTGGTCTGGGGCTCTGTTGTTTTCATCTGGCTTTATGGGAAACGTCTTTTCACCTCTTATTCCCCCTGTCTCTTGGTAGGTTTTATGTTTCCCACCTCTTTTCCAAGACCCACCACCCACCAAGTTATTCCTCTCCAATGTTTGGTCAATTCATCTGTCTCTGCCTGCCATAAAGATTAAAGTTGATGAGGTTAAGGAAATAAACCTATTCCAAGTCTTCAGACAGTTATATTGAAGCAAGAAACTGAGGATGATTTCCCAGTACATTTCCCAGAATGTATCTGGGAGCAGTGGCTTTCCAACTTTTCTTTTTAACCTAGACCCACTCTAAAAAATCCAATTTGCACTGTGACACATCCATCCATCCATATATGTAAATGAAACAAAAACAAAGAATTCACAAAACAATGTTGTAGGAGGTGCACTGTAATGTTTTCTATTACACTTTTTTTCCCCAATGCTGGTAATTCTCAATCATTTTATCATATTACCCACTAGAAGGTCACACCCATCATCTGAAAAACACTACCACAGAGGAAACCTCAGTAGCACTCTCTGTCCTGAGCCACAGCTGTGAATGCACCCTATCAGGAATCATGCTGCAGCCATGGCTGGAAAACAGCATAAGAGATTTGAGAGTTTGAGAGAACAGAGTCCCTTGCCTCCCACCTCTGTGAAACAGCCTCCTTCTGCTTCAGTTTTCCTCCTGTATTCTCAGGAACAATATGATCACAACTTAGGTACTCTTGTGTCCTTCTCTGGCCTTCTCTCTCAAATATGCAGAAATAACAAGAAAAATAACAAGAAAAATGAATAGCACTAATGCCATTTCGTTAAATACGTGTGTTAAAGAGACGCCATGCTTCAGTGCTAATAGAGTTTTTGGTCCTTTGAGTTCCTGATGTTGCATGCTACAGTGATTTATGGAAGGCCAGAGTGTTGTGCTACAACAAAGGTCTGTCATGTTAAACACCTGCCAGCTTCCTGCCCATTTTGTACCACAACTCACATTAATTTTCCTGTGACTCAACCCCTACATTCAATCCATCACAAGTCCTATTTACTCTGTCTCCAAAATATATCCTCTGTGTGTGTGTGTGTGTATAAAAATGGCACTATCTATCTCCTAAGCCCCCATCCTATTTCAAGCCATCACCATCTCTTCCCCAGGATTCTGTAACGACTTCCTAGTTGGTTTCCCTGCTTTCAGTCTTGCCCTCCCACAATCCATTGTTCATCCCACAAACCGTGAGTTTCTAATGTGAATTAGACAAGGCCATATCACTGCTTAAAGAAAAAAATATAAAGAGATGTGGCATGTGTGTGTGTGTGTGTGTGTGTGTGTGCGTGTATGTGTGTGAAAACATTTCCCTCTCTCAAGTAGCATGGTCTCTTTTCCAGAGTAACTCCACCTAAAATGTGCAGCTTTCCCAGATGTTAAGAACTTCAGTTGTACATAGGTCTGTGTGTATGCAAAATAAGGGTTGTAAGAAAATGAAAACCAATAATTAGGTTGCTCAGCTGAATCTCTCTCTTTCTCTCTCTCTCACACACACACACACTCTCTCACACACACATACACACCCTCTCTCCCTTACACACTCACACACACCCTCTTACAATCTCTCACACTCTCTCACACACACACACACCCTCTCTCTCACACACACTCTCTTCCTCACAAACGCACACACACTCACACACACACTCTCTCACACACTCTCACAAACACACACCCTCTCTTACACACACACGCTCTCTCACACACACATTCTGTCTCTCTTACACACTCTCACACTCTCTCCCTCTCACACACACACTCTGTCTCACACTACTCTCACACACACACACTCCCTCACACACTCTTACACACACACTCTCACACACACACCGTCTCTCTCACACACACACTCTGTCACACACCCCTTACTCTCTCTCACACACACTCTTACACACTCTCACACACACCGTCTCTCTCACACACACACTCTATCCCTCACAAATGCACACACACTCTCACTCTCACACACTCTCTCTCTCTCTCTCTCTCATCAGTGGCTTCTAAATCCTAACCTTGCCATGGCTTCCAGTGCCTACCTGATCTGGCCCTGCCTCCTTCTAGCACCCAAGCCTCAGGCACTACCCTCCCTCTCCTCACTATGTTCCAGCCACGCTCTGTGCCTTTTCATCCTCCAGACATGTTGAGCTTTTTCCAGCTGATGGTTTCCTTTGCATGACCAGTACCTTTCCATTCTTCATGTCTCAGCTCAAATGGCACATTAAAGAACTGTTCCCTAAAGCAGCACTTCCATGCCCATTGGATATAATAATGTGTTTAATATATGTGATATGTTCAAATGAAGAACAGCACCTAAGCATATCTCTATATTAATAAAATAACAAAAGCCCATTGTGCTCTGTACTTTTCACAACTAAAAGTTATTTTCGGAACGTATGAAAATGCAGTTTACCAATTTGCTGATTATTGATAAATGTTGATTCTTCAAATAATTGTGCTAATTTACATGGATTAGAGAAAATTATATCAATATATATGTGTGTGTATATACATATATGGTAAAAATCATTGCTGATTTAAGATGTCCAGTCTCCCCACACGGATGTGCATAGATAGTAACAGAAAGAAAAGTGCTCTATGTGACCTGTCAATACTCTTTACAGCTTTTTATAGCAACCAATCTCTGGATCAGTTAAATACAAAAATTGTCAATCCAGAGTCTAGCTGAATCTTTGACTCCTTTTTTTGTGACAGGGATATTTACTGAGGACTTTTCAAGGACACAGTATAGCATCACTTGGTTAACAGGTACCGACCACAGCCAGGATCCACAATTCTTAAGCTCATTTCAGAACTGTGGAAGTCCTGAAAATTCTGTATATGCTTAAGCAAAACTAGTATGTTGCCCAGACAGTTTTAACTATCCCAAAGCATCCTTTTCAGTTCAAGAGCAGCTTTCCCATAGAAGCTGGACTTCACTTGTGCAATACACACCTCTAAGTAACCTACGCTGAAGGCTCAACCAACTTATTTCTCTCCTTCATCGGTTTATTAGCTCCCTATAGGCACATTCCTGAATATATTAAAATACTTGACCTCTTCAAGTCAAATAGGCAAAACACTTGTGTCTCTTGGCAAATATCCAGCTATACTTTCTCATCACCATCACTGTTGATTAGGACAAGGAGAGGTGTTGCCAGCTTTTACAATGTCTTTGCTTCCCAACATGAACAGGATCAGCAGTTGACTTCTAATGAGCGCCTACTAAGTGCTAGTCACTCTGCTCATCAATCTTTTTTTTTTTTTTTTTTTTTTTTTTGCTATACGCGGGCCTCTCACTGCTGTGGCCTCTCCCGTTGCGGAGCACAGGCTCCGGACACACAGGCTCCGCAGCCATGGCTCGCGGGCCCAGCCGCTCCGCGGCATGTGGGATCTTCCGGGATCGGGGCACGAACCCGTGTCCCCTGCATCGGCAGGCGGACTCTCAACCACTGCGCCACCAGGGAAGCCCTGCTCATCAATCTTTATTCATAATTTCGTTTAATTGTCCCTCAAAACTTTTTTTTTTTTTTTTTTGCGGTACGCAAGCCTCTCACTGCTGTGGCCCCTCCCGTTGCGGAGCACAGGCTCCGGACTCGCAGGCTCAGCGGCCATGGCTCACAGGCCCAGCCGCTCCACGGCATGTGGGATCTTCCCGGACCGGGGCACGAACCCACGTCCCCCGCATCGGCAGGTGGACTCTCAACCACTGCGCCACCAGGGAAGCCCCCTCAAAACTTTTGGAACTGCTAACATTATTATCCCCATGTTGCAGATGAGAAAAATGAGGCTCAGAGAAGTTAACTAGGTTTCCCAGGGTCACATGGTGGAGAATCAAGCCCAGCTATGTGAATCATGCCCTGGGCTCTTAGCCAGTCCATTCTCATATTTCCACTGATGGAATCAGTGGAGGTTTGTCCCTGTCCCCTGGAAGAAGCTCCTTCTTGTCACTGGTCTTCCCACTTCCTAGCTGCTGCACTCTAAGTATCTCACAAAAACAGATGAGTCATGCTCTCACTCACTGTGACATATTCAAAAAACTACAAAGAGACGAATACATTTATTTCCTCATTGTGTCCACTTTCTCCAACGAGCAGAAGATGAGGTAAACACCTGCTCTGAACTTCAGAGTCTCTCTCTTCTTTTCTTTCTTTTTTTTAAAAAAGGATTAAGCCGTAGGTACAGGCTCTTTTAATTTATTTTATTTTTATTTTTGGCTGTGTTGGGGCTTCGCTGCTGTGTGCGTGGGCTTTCTCTAGTTGTGGTGAGCGAGGGCTACTCTTCATTGCGGTGTGCAGGCTTCTAATTGTGGTGGCTGCTCTTGTTGCAGAGCATGGGCTCTAGGCGCGCGGGTTTCAGTAGTTGTGGCGTGCAGGCTCAGTAGTTGCAGTGCATGGGCTTAGTTGCTCCGTGGCATGTGGGATCTTCCCGGACCAGCGCTTGAACCCGTGTCCCCTGCATTGGCAGGCAGATTCTTAACCACTGCACCACCAGGGAAGCCCTCTCTTCCTTTCTTACTCTTCTTCACAAGGTAGGAAAAGATGAGAATGACAACCACTTTCCTAAATCCTGAAAAGGAAAAGCTACTCAGGGAGTAGCCACTTTGCCACTTATACCACTTCCTTTCCATCACTCTTATAAGACTGTGTTGCCTGCCAGGAAGTAGGGGCGCAGAATAATGTTTAAATGAGAAGCCTTCACAGCCTTTCTCAATCTCGCAGCTCAAGACAACTCCAAGGTCAATTTTCTTCCAGGCTTAACTTAATAACTACTTGGAACAAGGAGAAGGGAGAGAAACAATCTATTTTCTTCCACGCAGATAAGCAAGCACGAAGGTTCATGACTGATTTAACATTTTGTATTTGGGTGCTGTTCTCAGCATAAAAGTGATAGGAAGGACTGCAAATTTATGTGAGAACATAAATAGAGATGGCATTTTAAGGTGTGATGAGCAAAAAACCTTCAGCTTTTGACCACAGTCATTTTTTAATGAAATATTGACTAATAATTATTTACTAAAATAAGTAAAAATGCATGTGAAGAGACAAGAAACCAAGCTTTGTCTACCTTAAGCCATCCGGTTCCCCAAGTATATTCTTCCCACAAAAAAGTGTTTATCACAGGCTTGCACACAGTTTGGAAACATTAAGAATTCTTTCCGTTTTTCCTCTTTTTCTATTACCCTAGGTTTTTACATACTTTTTTTAGTCATACACCTTTAGAGTCTATAAGTTGTGAATTCTTTCTCACAAATGCAAAGCCAATTCTAAGTAAACTTAATTTGTTATAGTTTCAAAGTCTCCAACAATATACAAACTAATCAATTACATAAATAAAGTAAAACACTATAGGGAAGACTGCCTAACAAATCGAATGGTTCAGGTAAACCAGGTTACTGTGGGTTTAGGTAGGCAGATATCCCTCACACACCCACACACGCATGCACATGTGTCACGTGTGTGTGTATATATACAGGTATATATATATACCTTTTCTTAATGTAATATCATCTGCACACACATATGTATGCATGCACATGTGACATATATGTGTGTGTGTATATATAAAGACATATACATATATATTTTCTAATGTCATATCATCTGCTTCACAATGTTATAAAATGGCAATAAATTCTAGTTGAATTAAGAAGTTTTCCATATCAACCCCTGAGGACAGATGATTATAGGTCTGACCTTTTGAGATTCTGTGTATTTCTCTCTTAATCAGTGCTGGAATGAGCTTCTGCTAAGTGTGATCTATAGGGTTCCTATGGGAAAAGTGAAGCCATTTAAAAAATAATGAGGCTCTCTTCCACCCCTTCTTCCTTTCCATTTTGAGCTCTATTAGGCCATGATAACCATCTTCATCTGGGCTACACAAAAGCAGAGCATAAGCATGTACTGTTTGCAGTATACAAGGAAAGAGTGGGCTAGGAAAGGTTTTGGGAGCTCAGAATATAAATGACATTTTGCAATGGGATAAAAAAAATGCTTTACTTGCCCTTTTATGGATAGCAAAAAAAGTGTTTGGTTCCAAAGAAGTCCTGTGGGGCGTTTAAGCTCCAGTGTCTAAGATTTTGACAGTGTAATTGGTTCCCTGTTGCCTGGGCAATCATACAGAATTGGAACCATCTCCATTTTGTCTTGTTACAGTAACACACTTGATAGCTTAGATCCAATCTCACAGATACTCTAGTTTGGTCACCAGTTTATTTCTCAAAACCCACAACATGAGTGTGTGTGTGTGTGTGTGTGTGTGTGTGTGTGTGTTACACACTCCCAATCCTATCCCCTAATACCCCTAATTTCCTTCCCCAACCTTCTGTGAAACTGAACAGCATAATAGATGTAATTAGACCTTCAGTAATAGGACCAAATGGAGGAAGCAATGAGGCTCCTTCTAGGGAAGCAATCAGCACATTAGGTCCCCAGGACTGAAACCATTTTTAACAAGGTTTGGGGCTTAGGGAATGTCAGTCTAGGCATCTACTGCTTCCCCAAGAGGACGCTCTACCCTGAATGCAAATCTTCATTTACCATTTCTACAAAAGGGAGGAAAAGAACATTAGCTACTTTGTTGCGCACATAATGACCCAAGCTGGAGTTGTTAATATCTTTTTATCAGCAGTAAATCAACTGTTCACAGGTGCTCTGAAGTATAAGTGTGTATTTCCTCAGTACTTTAAAAGCATTCCCTATGTTTTCATCACCAACTGCTAAAAGAAGATAACACCAAATTGTGTCAAACAAATTTATGCTTTCAGGAGCATGCTGAACTCTTTCTACAATGGAGGAAAATTTAGTCAAACAGTATTCTTGAGACATACATTTAAATAGTCAGTTTCAATAACCACACACATATTTGCAGACTGACACAACATATTTGGTGTTATTATTCCAATCCATGTGCACTGAAGTAAACTCTTGTGAAGAAAAATGTGCATCCTCGTCATAGCATATAATAAACCTTTGCAAAGCTCCAAATGACAGGCTAGTCTAAAGGATAAAGTTCTTCGTAAATGGTGATAAACCTTAAACTTTCTCATATAAAATATATTTGGTAAAATGTAAATTGGCCAATAGAATAAATGTCAATTACTATGTTTAAAACTGTTTCACTTAGTGGATTGGGTTAGATTTTGATGTATTTTGGCTAGCTCTGTTGTTGAAAAATTCCAAGATATACAGTTAAAACTATCAAAAGTTATTTGAACAATATGGATGCACCTTGGAAACCCTATGCCAAGTGACAGAAGTCAGGCATAGAGGACCACATATTATATGATCCCATTTATGTGAAATGTCCAGGTCAGGCAAATCTACAGGGACAGAAAGTAGGTTAAAGGTTGCCTTGGGTTTGGGGGCATGAGAGGATTGAGGGGTGATGGCTATAGGGTTCAGGGTTTCTTTCTGTGCTAGTGAAAATATTCTACAATTGATTGCATTGACGGTTGTACCATTTGAATATACTAAAACCCACTGAATTGTACAATTTAAATTACTGAATTGTATAGTATGTGAATTATATTTCAATAAAACTGTCACCAAAAAAAAAGTTACTTGAGCTACTAGAAGGGTCCTGGAAGATCAGAATTTAAGATTATAATCCTTGATCCAATTCTTTTAGTCTGTATATCTTTTCTTCCATTGGATTCATCCAATTTATAACATTTTTTATTAGTGACATGAATTTAACTGCGATACATTATTAGGAATGATTTTAAGTGGTTTTCTTTTTACAAGTATGTAATAGAGAGCTTGTTACACTGCAGATTCTGGGAAGATAATGCAAAATGTAGAGACATGACTGTTTTCTCAGAGGTAATGATCAAATGAAGATGCTGAGAAGAAAGCATGAAGTTTGCATATCATATTAAGGAAAATTCAAGGTAACTTAGGAGGAATATTTAGGTCAGTTTGTGGGGAGTAGAAAGATTCCTGAATAGTGTACTATCTAAGCAAAATTCCAAAGGATAAAACATAAGCCAGGCAAGAATGGCAAGGGAAGTATTCAGGCAGTGGGATTAGTAGATAAGACTGAAGACAATACAGAGCATGGCTTTGGTGGACCCATATGAAGTTCAGTGTAACTCCAGCCAGAAGGCAAGAAAAAATGCAGTCAGAGAAATGAACTGAAAGATTAGCGATGGCTAGATGATAAAAGTTCTTATAAGTTCTTTCTTATAAGAAAAAAGTTTGCAAATAGAAATCCAAAGAAGAGTTTTAAGCAGTATAATGATGTGATAGTTTTATATTAAAGAAAGCTCACTCTGTCAACATTTTGAAGACTGCATGACAGAAGGCAAGCAAGAACAGCTGGAAAGTTACTGCAAAATCCAGGTAGAGATAATGATGATCTTTGCTAGAAAATGGCAATAGCATTAAAAAGAAAAGCAAACAGGGCTTCCCTGGTGGCACAGTGGTTAAGAATCTGCCTGCCAATTCAGGG
Source organism: Mesoplodon densirostris (assembly GCF_025265405.1). Lineage (NCBI taxonomy): Eukaryota > Metazoa > Chordata > Mammalia > Artiodactyla > Ziphiidae > Mesoplodon > Mesoplodon densirostris. Next base: position 87,580,184 of record NC_082666.1, on the reverse strand, counting down.
CACATGGGTTCGTGCCCCAGTCCGGGAGGATCCCACATGCCGCAGAGTGGCTGGGCCCGTGCGCCATGGCCGCTGAGCCTGCGCGTCCGGAGCCTGTGCTCCACAACGGGAGAGGCCACAACAGTGAGAGGCCCACATACCGCAAAAAAAAAAAAAAGAAAGAAAAGCAAGCAAATTTGAAAGCAATTTAGAACATTGAATCCTTGGACTGATTGAATGGAGAGTGGTCATGAAGAAAAAAGAAGATATAAAGACAACCCCTATATTTCTGGCTTATGCTTTCACAGTTTTAAACGTAATATACTGTTTTTTAAACAACAGTGTTAGATATGCAGAAAAATTGAGCAGATAGTACAGAAAGTTCCCATATGCCCCAGTTCCAAATTTCCTCTATTACAAATATATTGCATTAGAGTGGTACATTTGTTAAAAATTAATGAACAATATTGATATATTATTTCAGTTCTTAAAGTACATAGTTTACACTAAGATTTACTCTTGTACAGTTCTATGTGTTTTGACAAATGCATAATGTCATGTATCCACCATTACAGTTTCATTCCTAACAGTTCCACTACCAAACAAATCTCTGGCCTCTCTACTCTGTTCCATTGGCCTATTTGTCTATTCCTTCATTAATACCATGTTGTATTAATTATTATAGCTGTATAATAAGCCCTGAAGTTGGGTAATGTCAGTCCTCTGACTTGTTCTTCTCTGTTAGCATTGTGTTGGCTATTCTGAGTCCTTTGGCTTTCCATAAACTTTAGAGTCATTCTGTTAATATCCACAAAATAACTTGCTAAGATTTTGAGTGGGACTATATTGAATCTATAGATCAAGTTGGGAAGAACTGACATTTTAACAATACTGAATCATCCAATTCAGAAACATAGAATATCTCTCCATTTATTTAAATCTTTGAGTTCTTTCTTTGGAGCTTTTGTAGGTCTATTTGTATAGATCCTATGCATATTTTGTTAGCTTTATATCTAATTACTTAATTATTTTCACTTCTAATGTAAATGAGATCGTGTTTTAAAATCTCAAACTCTAACCTTTTATTGCTGCTATGAGCGATTGATTTTTCTATACTAACCCTGTATCATGCAAACTTGTTATAAATGCTTAGTAATTCTGGGAGGTTTTTTTGTTGATTCTTTGGGAATTCTACATAGATAAACATGACATTTGTGGGGAAAAAAAGACCATTTTATTTGTTACTTTGAAATCTATATATTTTTATTTCCTTTTCTCGTCTAATTGCATTAGCTAAGGTTTCTAATGTGGTGTTGAATGGGAGAGTTGACAGGGGACTTCCTTGCATTTTAGATCTTTAGGGGAAAGCATCTGGTTTTTCACCATTAAGTATGTTGTTAGATGCAGGTTTTTTGTATATTTTCTCTATTAAGTTGTGGAAACGCTTCTCTATTCAAAGTGTTCTGAAATTGTTTAACTTGAACAGATTTTCAATTTTCTTAAAAGCTTTTTCTGCATCTATTGAAGAAACATATGATGTTTCTTATTTAACTTGTTGATGTGATGAATTAAATTACTTAATTTTCAAATGATGAGTCAGCCTGGCAAATCAAGAATAAATCCCACTTGGTTATGGAATAAAATTATTTTTGTATATTGCTGGATTTACACTGTTAATCTTTTGTTGAGGTTTTTTGTATTTATATTCATGAGTTTTCCTTTCTTTTAATGTCTTTATCTGGTTTTGGTATCTTCATTTTTTAATACAGAAATGTAGAGTATAGCTGGAAATATATACAGAAAAGAAGTGTATGTGTGTGTTTGCATGTGAATCCTCACTGATTTTCTCTATTCTGTTTCCTTGTAGTTTGAAATGGGTGCAACTGAATTCTCTTTCCTAATTTCCTAGCCTCTTTTTCCGTAGTTAGAAAGATATAAAGATAGACCTACTGAGTCCTTAGGTCTCAAATTCTGACACTAGCTATAGGCACAGTCTTCTGGAAGATTTCCTTTTCCTAAAACAAATGTGAGAAAATAGACACATCTTTCCTATTCTAGTCTTTCCATGGATATTCATTATCATGCACACATGCTTTACACAAACACATATTTGGCTGTCTCACTAATAGAACTGTTGCTTCTCACATGCAAATTTTCTTGAGATTAATGAAGTTACCAAGAGAACTCGATACTGCCTATTTCTTGAATCCTCCTTTCCTGTAAGTGATTCCTTTATTTCTAGCTAGAAGGATAACTCCACAAGAGTTAAAGGTATAGAAAGATGATATTGAATTATTAAAGACAAATAATGTACCTTGGCTGCCATATTTGTCTTTCATCTCTTTACCTTACTTGTACATGAATAATTTCAGAAAGCTGGGGTATTTTTGTTCTCAAATTGCCTCAAACCAGTGATCTTAATAGAATATGGATGCTGAGGAATAGAAACTACAAAATATGAGGTATACAATAAAGAATGTGAATTGTTCTACCTCTAAGAATGAAACACAGTGGTATCAACTTTACATGGGATAGCAAAACATAAGTGAATAACATTAGACCTCCATTTGGTCAAGGTCATCAAGATTGGCGGGGGAACTGACAAGGCAGAGCACAAATTTTATATTCTGAACCTCATTTTTTAATCAGATTTTTAAGAAACTGTAGAGTAATACAGAAATAAATCACATCCAACACACACAAATAAATCATAACTTGTAAAACATGCATAATAATGAAAAGAAAATAACATTCACTGGGGGAAGGAAAGAAAACAGAAAAGACTGAAACAAACCTTTTATAAAAGCAAATGATTAGTATTAACATCTCAGTTCAAATCACATGAAAACTTAACAATGATGTTTCTTTTATGCCCATTATGTACATTGTCATTGTATTTGGTTATTGTTCATGTAGCCTGGGAAGATTTCAATCATGACCAATTGTTGTAGCCTCTAAAATGTGAAGAGGTGAATGGAGTAATAAGAAGATAAATAATCTCAATGCTTTTCCCAGAGAGTCTTATGAGTAGAAGTGCCCATCAAGAGATTTAGGAAGACCAGACAAATAGAAGTGGGACAATAATAGCCCCATGTATTATCTACAACATTTTCTTTTAAAGGATTTTTCCCCTTTTCTACTTTTCTCTCTCTCATTTTTAATAACCTCTTAGGATTTCATCAGTTAAAATCTATTTCTTTTTCTTTTCACACACATTGGCTCATAGTTTACTGTTGCAGCACTGATTTATAACCTTAGACTGCTATGACAGAGGACGTTAACAAATAAAGTAAAACAGTCTCTCTGGTTTCTAAAAGTATCTGAAAATTTCCTTTTAAATTAACTTAAGAAAAACAATATTGTCTGTTAATAAACCATCATACCTATTTCTTCTAAGAAACATAATACATGTGCTCCAAGATCCAGAGCCACATATCAACTGAGGGGAATCCCAGCCATCCAATTCAGGGACTGAGATAATGATTGGTTCAGTTGGTTGGGTCAGACGCCAGTTCTAGCTTGGACTAGAGGAATGGTTTTGTCCAGCATGTGCATGGGTTCAAGGTTCCTCCACTGTTTGTCATGTGAACTTGATACTGAAAGGGTTGATATGAAAAGACATGGTTTGGGGAGATTCCCCACGTGTATTTACTCTAACTTGAAAATACCAGCCTTCTCACTAAAGTCCATCTTACCACAGTATTTAGATGATAGCATAAATCCTTTGATAAACCACTTATTCTGCTCTAGTTTTATGTATGAGGATAGGAAAATACATTTACAGCTTAAGTCTCTATTATGCTTAGAAAATAGTTAAATATCAGCTCCTTACCAGAACTGTCAACTAGACAGAGCTGCTCACAGAATACAGTCTATCTGCTAAATTGAAACAAAATTCTGGTGGGACATTCATGGTCTCTTCTCAGCATGGGACCAAGGAAATTCAGAAAGAAGAGTCATTAAGAATACTTTCTCATGGAGTCAAGTGTTACCTAGAGTCATGATATAAATTCCAAACTCAGGGCATGTTATTTAGAAGGTCTTGATACTATTCTGATTGTCTTTCACAAATATAATAAGCTTTTTACCAGAGATTTAGAAAACATTTGATTTTTAAAAATATGTTTGACTTCTGTTTCCATCTTAAAACGCTAAAAGAGAAACATTCCCACTCTTACAATAAAACGTTTAATAATTTGAAAAATTACAACTCCTACTGAAACCATGAGAAAACTGGGGTTGTAAGGCAAACAATTAACTTGAAACCCAAGGGAAGACAGGAGTCTGCATGGTTAAGATGAGAAGTGAATACTCATTTGGCTGGGGTAGATGTCAGATATTGGACACCATGTAAGCTACCGCCAGAAGAGAAACAAGAGCAAGGAGAGAGAGACCCTCTATGAGAGTCAAGGGGAAACCTAAAGTTGAGGGAGGAAACACTGAAAACAAAACAAAACAAAACAAAACCTCTGGCAAACCAGCCCACATCTTACATATAACGTTATACTAGAGGAATTTGAAAACTGGGACGCACTAGGGTAACTATAGCAACAACAAAACCCCAAACTAACTCAGCTCCTGACAAGATAAACTAATTGTGTACAATAAAGGTCTGCCCCCCCCAAAAAAGATATGCCCTTTCCTATCCAAAAATACTAATTACCCCAGTCTCTACTGTCTTACAACAAATGTTCAGCTTTCCATCAAATATTTTAAAACATATGAAGAATCCAGGAAAAAAACAACATAATGTCAAGAAACAAAGCAATACACACAATCAGACTCAGATATGATCCCAGATCTCAGATATTGGACTATCAGCAAGGAATTAAAAATATCGATGATTAATACATTAAAAGATCTAGCTGAAAAAAGGAACAACATGCATGAACAAGTGGGGAATTTCAGCAGAAAGATGAAAATATGTGATAGAATGGAATGGAAATAATCAAAATGAAACACTAACAAAGATGAAGAATGGCATCAGTAGACTCATCAGTAGGTTTCACAAAGCTAAGAAATAGTTACTTTGAAGACACATCAATAGAAATTATCCACACAGAAACACAAAGAGCAAAAACAGTAGAAAGAAAAAGGAGCATCCAAGAACTGTGGGACAATACAAAATGTTCTAACACACATTACTAGAATTGCAAAAGAGAGATAATGGAGTAGAAAAAATATTTGAAGGTATAATGGTTGAGAATTTTCCAAAATTAATCAAGATACTAACCACAATTCCCAGACTTCAGAAAACACCAAGCAAAATAATTACCAACACACGACTATAATATCAGACAAAGTAGACTTAAAAACAAGAAATATTACATAATGATAAAAGGTTCAACTCACCAAGAAAGCATAACAATTCTAAATTTGTATACACCTGACACCAGAACTTTAAAATACATAGAGAAAAAAATTTCTAAATTGTAAAAAGGGAAGAGAAAGCCACAATTACTGTTAAAGACTTCAACACTCCTCTCAGTAATAAAAAAAAATACACAGAAAATCAATAAAGATACAGAGTATCTGAACAATATATCACCAATTTGGTTTAACTGCATTTATACAAAACTTCGTCTAACGACAGTACACAACATATTACACAACACCTTCTTTTCCAGTGGACATTCACCAACATAGACCATTATTCGGGGTCCTAAAACAAACCTTAGCAAACTTAAAATAACTGAAACTGTACAAAGTTTAAGTTGTGATCCATTCACCACTGAATGTGTCTTTGGCTACTGCTAGACTTCTGATGGTACCCTGATAATGATAATCTACCTAAGTCACAAGCTTCAACAAAACTGTCAGCGATAAAAGATATTTAATTAATAATGCCAGTTATGAGCTTATTCTGGAAGTAAAAACTATAGTTGTATGACCTACACCTACTACCATGTGTATTGCTGAGTGAGGCTAAGATAAATTGAAGTTGGTCTCTGCTAAAACCACTCTCTGTTTAGAGATGCAGGCTTCCCCTCCATGTCTGGATCCAGAATGGAAACATCAACTGTTCCACTTTGTGCCCATACTTATCAGCAACCCTTTGGCTCCTCAAGCTATAGCATCCACAGTGCACAAATGATTGGTCTTCTGGCTTTTCATAGCCTGGCTATCACTTTAGGTGATAGCTTGGGTTTGGGATACTACAGTCCATTGTACAGACCAAACCTATCAATGCAAAAACTGTTGGTCTATATTTTGACCATGCTGCCACCCACACTTACTCAGGCTTGACCACACTATCACCATATCCAACCTAGCTGGTACAATAATTCATTTCCACCTTGATGACAAACATTCTTACAATGCCTGAAGCAGCCTCTACCAGCTATTCTGAAATCACAGGGGAGTTGCATAATATAGGAGGTAGTATACATGTGAGCTGCATTCCCTGACCACCTGCTGACCTCAACCTACTTGATAGACATATCCATGATGGAGGAGTTCCTCAGTCCACCTGACCAATACAACCCAGATTATTACTTCAGTCCCACTGCTGACCTGAAGTTTACGGCCAGTGACCAATGCTGCTCCTCTTTTGTTCTTTCTTTGCTTTGGATTGTGCTAACGTCACTCTTCCCTTCTACCTCTACTCCTAAAGTCCACACTCTCACCTCCCCAGGCTATGAGACTCAGACCAAATGGAAGCTTGTCTTTGGTTTGTTCCTGAAGAAACTGGAGGAGAGAGTGCTACTTCACCTTAGCTGCCTGTCTCAAGCCTTTCCCTACCCAGCCCCAATATGTAAGTCTCTGCTGCACCATATTCTTTATATCACACAAATGCAATGACACCATGCCTACACTCAATATTGCTACAAAAGATTGTCAGTGTTTACAAGAGCTTATTTATGCTATGGATAGCACCAAGATCAAACCCACAGTTATTTATTATTTATTATTACATGTTTCAAGGAGCTGCTGATGGATTGTTTGAAATTCTCTTTGGGCCTAGGAATACCCTCTGTCTGCTCTGCTCTACTGGTCTAGGCTACAGCCTGACACATTCAACTTTTGAAACCATCCTTAGTTCTCTTCCAGATTTCACCACCTGGCACCCAGACTTCAATACTGTCCAAGCTTGACAACTACCACTCCACCACTCACGAACAATTCCATACCTTCCTTGCTGAGGCCCACATTTCCACTCCCTCTATAGGCACTTCTTCCCCAGCTCCTTTAGGCCATCTCCATAGGCATCCTTCCCCCAGCTCCATTCCCCTAGTTGACCCCACTCAGTTTTTAGTACCGTGTTCACTCCCATCCCCATCTCTGCTCATGTTCTTTCCCCTTCCTTGAGGCCCACTTCATTCTGTCATAGTAAGCATCTCCCTGTCTTGAAGGGTCTCACCCATAATATATATTTACCACTCATCAAGCATACAGTCCAGGCCCTTTACTGCACTAATTGCTGAGCTTGACACCAGTCCCTAGATGGGTCATCAGCTCTCATTATCCACTTCCAGCCAACCTCATATAAGAATTTACCCTTGGCCAGCCTTCCCCTTCTTATGTACCACTCCATAAAACTAATCAGGTCCTAAAGTATTTATTTAAGTTACCCACTTGGCCTCTCTTTCTGATTTGCTTTACAACTTCTAAGAAACTTTCTTGCTTTGCTTGTAGCAATGAACCTATTGGCACCTCATAAGTAGGGTTGTTGCACTACCATATGCCTTACCTATGATTCTCAATTCTCCAGGGGCTCTAATTTTACTTTAATAACACTTGCCTGTTCCTGCATTCTTACACACCACAACCAGGCCTTTCCTCTGACATCATATATACACTAGACACACTGGGGAGTGGGGCAATATTTCCTTCTGGGCTCTCTGCTCAATGTTTCTTTTTCAGCCTTATTACGTACAAAACAACTATTATCTTGCACATTATGGTTGCCCCACTTATAGTCTTGGGGGTCATTGGCACCACCCTAGGTACTCATAATCCAGTCAGAACCACTAAATATTCAAAATCCCCTCTAAACACATTCAACAAGCTGCCCATGTTTTGGATGCCCCCAATGAGGAGCAATGCTTCCTGGTGACCTTTGTTGTTGATAATTGCCTAGTCTTAGCCTATTTACTGGCTAGCCAGGGAGGTGTTTTCTCCCTTAAAAGTATTCCTTGCTACGCGTGGATAGACATAAAGGAAAAAGTTGCTCAAATAATCCAACAAATGAGACAACAGGTAAGTTTGTTTAAAATACCATTTGCTTTCTTGAGCAAATACTCCAGACACCAGCTAACATTTTTTCCTGGTTTTCAACAACTGCCTAAGATGACTGGATACATATGTCTAACCAAGCTCTCTCATTTTCATTTTAGTTTGCTACAGAGGCATATGGCTCCTAAAATTATGCCTAAACAAATTCAAATTCAATTGAATAAGACATGGCACATTTACATCATCAATCAGACATTGGGGTGAATTGTAATAAGAGGTCTGACTCCATTTTTGATCTCTGACCACTGACAGCTTCAAAGCCACATAGCTCCCTTCTCCCCTTTTGCCCCATATATAGGCAAGCTAATAATGATTTTTAAAATCCATTAGTCCCCTTGGTGCCCATGAGAACTTCAAACTACACAAACCCTGGACATAGGAAGAAACTCTCACTCCAGACTCACCTTTTAACCACAGTCAAAACCAAGTCATCACACCACCACCTCTCCTGTGCTCTTGCCATTATGGCTGAGATTGTACCTGTCCTGCTGTTCCAAGAATTATTTTTGTAAGTGATAAATTTTATTCTAAATTCTTTTGGTATGTGTATCATCATTAGCCTCAACATTCAGTCCACTAATTGGTAAGGAGTCTATCTCATCACCATGGGGTGGATATAATGGAATTAAACTAGAAATAAAACTGGAAAATCTCTAAATATTTGGGGGTTTGAAAACACCATATTTCTCAAAAATCAACATTTCAAAAGTCACAGGGAATTTAGAAAATATTTCGAATTGAGTAAAAATGAAAAGACAACATATCAAAATTTTGAGGATATGCTAAAATGGTTCTTAGAGGAAAATTTATAGCATTAAATGCCTATAGTAGAAAAAAGAGTAGATCTCAATTGAATGATCTAAGCTTCTGCCTTACAAAATCAAAAATAGGAGAACAAACTAAAAGCAAACAGAAGAAAAGATATTAAAAGTAAGGATGGAAATCAATGAAATTCAGAACAGAAAAAAAATCAATCAAATCAAAGATTGTGTATGTCTAAGTTCAATAAAGTTGATACATTTCTGACTAGACTGAGAGGAAAAAAGAAAAAAAACACAAATTACAAATATCACAATTAACGAAGAGACATCACTATAGACCCTAGAGATACTTAAAGGACAAAAGAATACTATGAGCTATCTAGAACTATGAATTCAACAACCTAGATGAAGTGAACAATTTTTTCAAACTACCAAATCTCACTCAAGGAGAAATTTATATGATACTCAACAATCTACACTATTAATGTGGGGATTTCAGTAAAAGGAGAGTGTTCAATAACAAGAAAGAGAGAACTCTAATTCATAGAATTTTTTACTTCTTACTATTATTCTTAATTAGGTAATTTTTTATAAATATGACTATGAATTAAGAATGATAGTATTAGGAAGTCCACATTGTCTTCTATTCAATAAAATTTTGTACCCTTTTTTAGAGTCATTTCTCTGTAACCCATTAAGGTAAGAAAATTTTGGATCTAACTATTATAATTTACAAATAATTTTTCCTGTTTTGAATATTGTTTTCATTTTGTTTCTAGATCTGATTTTTTTAAAGTAATTCAATCCTTTTTAAAAACTAGAAGCCCATTGGATATTTTTATTGACATCTACCTTTGAAAAATTCCATCTAGATATGTCTAGATATGGATTTTGTACTGTTTCATGAAAAATGAAAGAAAAAAATAATATTCTTAGTAAAGTCTTTCATTAGATAAGAACAATTTTATTTTATAATTTCAATGTGGCTTAATTTTCAGTTGTGCATGTTTATTTTTACCTATGAGTTGTCCTTAGTCATTGGATGGTGTTCTGCCTGGTGTTCCAGAATAATATTCTTATTTTTATCTCCAGCCAAAAATTAGTAAGCAATGATGAATGAGAGATTTTCTGCAGCATGTATTCTGCTATTCACTGACTCCATTACATTTTAAAATCCCATGTAATACATCTTGAGTAATTTGCAGAAAGTTCTCACTAAGGATTCTTCCTTCAAAGGAAACAATTTAAAATCCTGGGAATAAAGTGTGGGTAAAATATTTGTGTAATAAGCTCACTGCTGGATCAAGGGAAATATCACCATGGCTGGCCTTAGCTGGATCTCCTTTGCTTTGCTTTATTTTTTGATTTTTGTTTTTATATCCAAAAATTTTCTTCAGGAGTTGTTAGAATCATTTACTATGTAAATGACAGGCTATTATATAGTTATCTTATAAACTAATTCTGGGTTTGGTATGTTGCATTGAAAGTTGTCTTGGTATTGAGCCCTAAGATATATTCCAAACAGGTCATGAAGTCTAATTAACCTTTTATCACATTCAACTACTTTAAGTTACATGAACTTGACTCTGTCCTCTAAATGTAACAATATGATTTTGGCATCTCATTAATAAACATGACAGCATTTATTAACACTGCCATGTAACTAAAGGAAAACTTCATCAATTCAAATCTCAAGGAACCAGAAGTAATCAAGCTAGAACTAAACAGGAACAAATTATCTGACATCATATTTTAGTGGCAAGAGAGCTGAGAAGCTAAACAACTTGCTGTTTCTGTCAAACAATTTGATTAGTTGTCAGTGTGGAAGAAGTCAGTAGAGTATGGAATGAAAGGTTAATTTACTTGAGCTCACATAACCTCTCTCTCTTTTCTTATTGACAAATAACCAAGGTCATTAACTGAAGTTTGCAAATCAATTTCTATGATTTCATGGCTCACAGAATCATGTATCAATACTTTAAATTATAAAGATAATATATTTGAGCTCATCTATGCCAAAATATTCTATACCTCTTATTTTTATCTGGCAACACCTTCATTAAATGTTTATGGACAAAAAATATATATATATATATATATTAGTCTTTCATCAGACTTCTAAGCTCAAATGTTTACTCATTTGCTCTTCATTTATTCATTCATCAAATTGTCCACTTTTGTCCCTCCTGTCCTCCTTTTCTTCCTTCTTTCCCCCATTCTCCCTCCATCCCTTCCTTCTTTCCTTCTTCCCTTCCTTCCTCCCGTTGAAAATAAGACGTGTTAGGGACTTCCCTGGTGGTCCAGTGGCTAGGACTCCACATTCCCAGTGCAGGGGGCCCAGGTTCAATCCCTGGTCAGGGAACTATATCTTAAATGCTACAACTAAGACTCAGCACAGCCAAATAAATAAATAAATATTTTTTTAAAAGACATTAAAACATTTTTAGGTGCAAGGTAAGATATATCCCACCCTTTTCTTTGATGTATAATTATATAGCTTCACTTGAAAAGCTAACACATGATTTCATCATCTGTATTAGGTGGGCATTAACACTGAGTATTTAGGCAATAGGAATTAAAAGAAAAGCAGCTGGTATTTATTTAATGTGCTGTGTACACATGCTCACATTTAAGTCTCACAATTCTTTAAAGAAGGTACTTTCATCTCAACATTATAGAAATATAAGGCTCACAGAAAGATCACACAGCTAGTGTTAAAGACCAGCATTTTCACCCAGTTCCTTTTGAATCCAAAGTCAGAGATCTTAATATCACACACACCACTGCTATTTATAGGAACAAAGTGAAATAAACAAAGACCCATCCCTTTTCCAACTTGGATATCAATTTATTGTTGCTTTTAAAGACCCACCCCTTTTCCAACTTGGATATCAATTTGTTGTTGTTTTTACTCTATGTACTGAGTATATTAAGGAACAAAAATTCCTTCCTTCTTTCCTTTCTATCTCCTCTCCTTCCTTTCTTCCTTCTTATATTAGCCATGTCTTTTATTTTCTGGTGTTTGACAGCTGGCACCTTGCTGACCCTGGAGAGAGTCAGCTGATCCCATGTTTAAGAAAGTTTTAGAGACAGTAAAGGGTTCATCCAGGAACATGCCTTTCAAATGTAAATCAACCAATCCAGAGCTTACACCTCCAACAATGTCTTCTATCAGGCTGTAACACTCTCAGGGCCACTATCAGTTTGCCCTTATCACCCTGGGGCCAGGTACCAAACAACTAGAGACAGTCCCTATATGCCAGAGCACACTGAAATTATTCAAACTAGCCAATCCTAAACCTGCATACCCTAAGTCACCTGTTCCTTGCACAAGGAAACCACAATAAAAGCTGTTGCCCAGAGTTTCTCTCCTCTCTGCCTCCTGATGGACCCAGTGTTTCCCTGTGCAGCAACCTGTGGTGTAGCCTGTCCCCTCCTCCTGGGATATGTAACAAACTGTCTTTTCAATGGCAGTAGTCTGAACTGCTGACCTTACCATACATGAATAATAATGAAACCTATTAAACCTTTCTTTCTCTCTCTTCTCTTTGCTTCCTCTCCCTCTTCCTCTCCTTCCCTTTCTTCTTCCTCTTCCTCTTCATCCTCTCCTCTTTCTCCTTCTTCTTCTTCTCCTTCTTCCCCCTCTCTCTCTTTCACTCTCTCTCACCACTTTCATTCTCCCTCTCCCTCTCTCTCTTTCTTCCATGTGTAGAAACCAGCAACTATTTAAATGAACTGCTATCAAATTAGCAGAGCGTTGTAGTCTTGGCTGGACTATATACAATGAATTTTAGTAAAATGAGTACTATAAGTTTTGGATGGACATATGTTCCTTCATATTTAATAATCTTGAGTGTGAAGAAACACTTCTACAATCTGCCTTGAGTTATCTGAACATTAGATGAATGGGTCAGTCTTTAAATATCAGTTATATTTTTAGAAATAAGGGAAAATTATTCATCAGAGCCCTTAAACAACGGCATATGTTCTCTCCTTATTAACTATAGACAAATACCAAGTTTAAATGTAAACTTTGTTTGGCTGCTAAGACAAAATATGGGTACAAATTTTTGAAATGGTGCCAATCACACTCTACCCTCAACGTAGAAAATACAAGGGAAAAAAATTTGCTGAAATCAAAGAACCAAAGGATGCACTGACTTCAAAATTCTCTTCTCAGCACCTTAAGAAAAGCCATTTCCAAGTTAGATTTTTTTTCTTAACCAATTGCAGAGCATATTTGTAAACTTTATTTTATTTGGATTGTACATCTTTTAAAATGTGGTAGTTTCTTTGTGTTTATTTTTTGTCCTATGGATTTTCTGTTTTCGCTTAAATTTTAGTCCAGTTCTGAGTTTCATTTTTTTTACTTATGTCTTCTATATTGCACTCACTTACACTATCATTTATTTTCAATTTCTCAATCTCCTATTTTTTCTGTGTGCTTGTGATCTATTTACCCACCCCTTCCTTTTCTTGTGGAGCAGATACTATCCCATACCCAATCATTTTCTTTTTTTATTCATTTACCAAAAATTTTCTTGGTACTTATCATCTGCCAGTAATAATGAGAGGCCCCAGGTTTACAAGAATGACAAAGATAATTTCTGTTCTGGAGAAAATAAGAAAAATAAAAGTCAATAATTAATTAAGGCAAAATGTGAAAATTGTTGTAATGAAAGTACACAGTAAATACGTGACAACAATGGACAGCCTGCCAAGCTCAGAGGATGGGATGAGGGAGATTTTCACAGAGGTACTGCTGTTAGAGTGGAGTACAGAACAGGTAAATGTTTTCCAGGGAGAGAATGGGGAGAAGAATATTCATGACAGTGTTACCAGAATTCTCCAATGCAGTATTTTATTTTGAAATGTGCGAAGCAACGATGATGCAATATGTAAAAACTAATAAACAGAAACCTCAGTTAAACAGATTTGGGAGACCAGAAGGGAGAGCTCTCCCTCCCTGTCATGACAGCCGAGCCCAACGGGAAGAAGAAAGACTCCTCTTCTTTCCTGGCAAGGACTCAGCCAATGAAAAGCCATGGACTCTTTGTTTGCTATAGCCCTCCCAACTTCCTTTTCCCTCTCATAATAACATTCTCCTTTCCTTGCTGTGTGGAGTCTTGCACGTGGCTCGCCATGGTGGCAGATCCTGACTTGTGATTCTCTGCTGATCTCGAATAAACCCATCTTTGCTGCAGAAATATCGGACGAGTCTATTTGTTTCAGGTGAACAAATATAAGCGCAGAAAGGCTGAAATGCTGGTAGTCCTCAATTTACCCTCTTCCCACATCTCTTTGAAAAATAGAAAACATAGAAAACTTTTTCCAGCCTGTCCCATGCTCTATAAAGTTGCCTCTTTGGACTGCTTCTCCAAACTCCTTCGCCACCTTGGTTTACATTTGGGTTCAGCCAATGTTGGCATTGGCAGGAAATAGGAATAGGGAAGGAGAGAACAGAGGTGCATCATTTCCTCACTCCCTTCTTAATTCAGTGCAGACCTTCTGGTAGTAACTGTGTCCCTCCATGATGGTAAGTTTCTCCCTAGGTAGTCCCTCTTCCATGTTTCCAACTCCCACTGGGCTCCAGTGGAACTTCTTTCTTCCCTTGTGTCTTTGGCCCTAGCAGTGGCAATGGCTTCCCACTATTTCTACTTCTGGGAGCCGAACAATCCTTTATTTGTTCAAATCCCAGATATACCTCTTCAGCTGTAGTACTTCCAATAAACAATTTTCATTTTGGCCATCTAAGTTAAACTGTATTTCTTGTTAAGTACCCTGATTGATAGGGTAGTAAAACGTTTAATAATGAATGGGCTTTAAAATACCAATTATTTTTTAAAATCTTGTTTTAATCAGATTCAGTATAATTTTGGCTTTCCATATGTTTGTATAAACAAACAAATAAACAACAACAAAAAGAAAAACAGGAAAAGTGTGGTGAGAGGTAAGCAAAAAAAACGTTTTTAATACCTAAATTCAACACATGATTTCTGGATTTAGAGGTCAACCTTAGCTATGAACAGAAGCAACAGGGAGGTTGATTTTTTTTTAATCAGAACTAAATATAAAGTCTAGTAGAAACATTCACAGAAATACAGATTGTTGGGTCTCTAGGTGCAGGGTATTGTCAACCTAGAAACAAAGGGAGCAAGACACCATTGGCAAGGACTTTCTAGGAGAAATTATTCCAGTGTCCTTTTCTCTTCCCTACTTGACCTTGGATAATAATTGCTTATCCTACTCACATAAAAGGTCAAGAAACAGCAGAGCCATCCAGAATTAGCTGAAAACAAGATTAACTTCAGAAGAATACTGAAAACTATCTGGGATGAAAAAATATAACAAAGAGTAGTCTCTTAGTGTCCCAATACCATCTCAAACCCCATTCAGTAAACTCCATCTCCTGGGATCAGAGGGAAGGTATGATGGGTAAAATAAACAGGGTAAAGCAAGCAGCCAAGACTACAACATCATAAACTGCACTCTCTGAGATGCACCATCTAATTTTTTTCCCTAAACTCAACTGCAAGAATATGTGAGGATCCTGGGCTTTTGCCTGGCTCCAAATACATAACACCAGCCAAGGGAATCATAACTGATAATGGCTGAAAATAAAAATAACTGATGAAATGAAAAATCCCAAGGGTGTTTGAGCCTCCATGTGTGTATAGTGTATATCTGTATAATATATTTATATAATGAAACATTATGAGATCCAAGCATTATGAAAGAGAAATAACAAACTGAATAATCTATACCACAGAAAGCAGAATTAATGGCCCAGACAGAGTAATAATGCAACTTAAGCATAGTAATTGCCTTTACAGAGTTAAAAGGGTATATTGGAAATGTAAAACAGAAGCAGTTGTAATTTATTTGAGAAGAACCAAGTAGAACTATAGTTATGAAAAAAATATATAATTGTTGAAATAAAAAAGTCAGTGGAGGTATTGAATAGAAGAATGTTTCCAGCTAGGAAATGCACTACTGACTGATAGATCATGTCACAAATTCTTCCAGACACATCGGGGATAAAGAGATGGAAACGATATATCAAAAAGGAAAAGATAAATAGGAAGGAAGTACTTGTTTTTATACCTATTTAAAAGACCTGCCAGAAGGAATGGAAAAAAGGGAATAAAATTTGAAAAGGCAAAAATATTTGAAAAATAATATCAGATAATTTTTCAGAATTAAAGAAAATCATAAAACCTCTAATTGAAAGAGTTTATAAAGTGCCAAATAGGAAAGGTTCACACACACACACACACATACATACACATACACACACAAACATACACAGATAAACACAGTTCAGTAAAATTAAAAAATGTCAAATACAAGTAGTACAAAACTTTGAACAAATCCAGGGAGCAAAAACATGTTATATACAAAAAGAACACAGTAAATGGAAAAGGCATGAAGTAATATTTACAAACTGCTGACAATAAATTAAGAAAAACTTTGAACCCTCAATTTCATACTCAATTGCATTATCATTTAAAAGAAAAGTGAAATAAGCATATCATCAAGCACATAAGTCCGAATAATAAACTTAATGAAATAAAGAATGATTCTCCATTTTCAAGCACTTTTGGAAGAGCTGCACCCAAAAAATTTGACATGAATCTTGGAAGTTACTTATTTATAGGAAGTAAAAGATTGAGAAAGCACACTGGTAAGTGTATGAGTCTATAAATCAGCAACAACTAAAAATAAGATAAAATAGTATAGCCACAAAAATTCCGAACTGAAACTCCAAAGGAGAGGAAAAAACCAAAGGGAGATGAAAACAGACCAAGGCATTCTCAATTTGAAAGAAAGGCACATGTTTTAATGACTTTTAGAAACTGAGAGGAAAAAGTAAACATAAGGTGTGTCTTATTATGAGAAGAGGATCTACTAGTGAATAGAAATGGATCATAGGTGTCAAATCAGCAAATGAGCATTCAGTGCAAGCAAACAGAAAACAAGAAAGAAGAAATTTTAAAAATACATTAAATAGAATGTATGATATAAAATAGCAGAAATAAGCTCTACTATAAAAGTAATGACAATAAATCTCTACTAATTTAACTCATCAAGTAAAGAAGGATCTCACATTAGATAAAAACAAAAATTCAGGAATAAGTTGTCTATAATAAAAGAAATTTAAATCAGGGAGACAGAAAGATTGAAAAAAAGGATGGAAAAAGATGTACTGGCTATAATGAACTCAAACAAAAAAGGGTAGAGCTTTACATTGATAAAATGGACATGAAAGCAGAAAAAAAAAACTTTATAATAAATAGAAAAGTTTTATAATATTATTTCACATATAGTTACCCACATACAAAATCTCAAAGAGAGAATGATCTTACATGTCAGAGAAATTATGCATTATTTTCTAGCACACATGACACATTCACAAAAGTCATTAATAGAATAATTCTCAAAGAAAGTCAAAATAAATTCCAAAGATTCAACATCACACAGACTATGTCCTTTTTCTACAATGCTATGAAATTATAAATTGATAACAAAAGTATAACTACAAAAATCCATGTATACAGAAACTAAAATGTATATTAAATAGCCCTTGCCTTAAAAGAAAACTCATCATTATCTACATGGAGATGGTTAAAGTACCTGCTGAAGGAAACTGTGATATTGTGATTTATAATAAGAAATACATACTTGGTCTTAGTCTTATTTCTGGCACAGAGCTCCGAAATCCCTTGGAATTTCCTAAGTAATGACAGCAACAAAGGTGCCTTTTGTTATGTTAAGAAGATGACTTTTGCCCCTCCCCCCCACCTAAGGATGGGGGCTGATAATCAAGCAAGTGACTAGAAGGTTGGAACTTTCAGTCCCACCCCTTGACCTCCAAGGAGAGAAGGGGGGCTGAAGGTTGAATTAATGCCAATGGCCGATGGTTTAATCAATCAGGCCAGTGCTATGAAGCCTGCGTAAAAACCCAAAAGAATGAGGTTAAAAAGCAAAATAGGGCTTCCCTGGTGGCACAGTGGTTGAGAGTCTGCCTACTGATGCAGGGGACACGGGTTTGTGCCCCGGTCCGGGAAGATCCCACATGCCGCGGAGCGGCTGGGCCCGTGAGCCATGGCCGCTGAGCCTGCGCATCCGGAGCCTGTGCCTCGCAACGGGAGAGACCACAACAGTGAGAGGCCCGCATACAGCAAAAAAAAAAAAAAAAGCAAAATAATCTGTGCATCTGAGTTATAACAATTTTTTTAAACGATAAACATTCTCACCCTTTGACAATAAATTGAACTTTCACATATACTTAACAATCCCTAGTTTCACTGCTAAGTCACCATCCCCCCAGAGTTCTTTATAGGCGGGTATTCACAGAAGTTGTGCAGCCCTACCTTTATGACCCTGGCTTCTTCAAAATGTCCCACTGAAGAGAGTAAGGGAGCACCAGTGTCCACTCTAGGCAATGCTGCCATCAGGACTAAGGCAAGAGGGGTTCACCTGGAGCCCCACTTTCTTTACATCAGCCCAACCTCAACAAAGGTCTCCTTGCTCCTGTTGTGCTCCAGGTTTGGCCACTAGAAGTTTGCCTTCTGTTTTTCTGAAATGTGTTGGGGTTTGATTATTTTTATTTGAAGCAGTACCTAAGGTTGAGAGTCATGACTTAGAAGAAGCTTTGATCCAAAAGAATCTATTAAATTAAAAAAAAAAGTCTTGCCAATATTTTCTGCCGAGAAACACAAGTTTTGTCTAGCAAATCTACTTTTAAAATAATCTTTCCAATAAGGTTTTTATTTCGTTTCTAATGAAAATCAAAAAGAAAAAAGTATATCTTTCTATTCTTTCATATTTTAAGAAAATTTCTTAGGGTCTTATTTTGAGGGTACTTCATGTGGTAAAATTAGTTACTTAGGGAAGCTAACTAATATATGAAGATATAAATAATATCATACATAGATTTCATTGAGTATAAGAATACTAATAAGAGTTTATTCTGTTTTAGCATTTATGTTTCAGGTTATGGAAAAATACTAAGTACAAGGATCAGACACTATTGGTGTTACACAATATTAAAATTTGGCATTAAGATTTAAAATGACTAAAATCTTCCAAAGTTGAAATGTATCTTAAGATCATGGTTCTAAAACCTAGCTTTATATATGATTCAGTGGAGGTCTTTTTAAAAAATATTGTTTCCTAGACCCTAACCAGACCAAGCCATTGGGATAGAATGTGCAAAATATTTGTTAAGGTATTATTGACAACATTTTATTATGAAAATTATCAAACAGAGAAAAGCTGAAAAAATTTCTAGTGAATACCCACCATCTAGATTTTACAGTTAACATTTTAGTATACATGCCTTATCATACATCTATCCCTCCAGCCAATCGTTTCATTTTTTATGCATTTCAAAGTAAGTTTCAGACACTGGAATACCTCCTCCTGAATGTTTCAGCATGTATGTCATTAACTAGCGTTCAATATTTGTTTATCTTTCTTTTTTGTCTTTTAGTTAAAATTAATATACAATGCAACGTGCAAATCTTAGATGTACCACTCAATGAGTTTTGACAAAGGTAATCTTATGTACTGTCATCATGCCAGAGGTATAGGTAGTTTATAACTCAATGTTCTGTTGAAATAGTCTGTCGTACAGATCCATTTCAGGCACAGAAACAAAATCACCCATAGCTTAACAAATGGTATAGAATGACTCTCCCAAAATATATGTTCACTACCACATAGAAATGACTGTTGAAATTCAGCTTTTTTAAGGCAGAACACAAATGTAATTTCAGCCTAGCCCAAATTCCCCCACTGGGAAATTTTCACGCTATGCAATTGCAAATACACATATGTAGAGATAATCCCATTGATAGATACATAGATGTGCTGTACCATTCATTGCATTATCTTGCTCTGCAGTCTAATTTGGGTTTTTATTTACCTAAATTAATGCATTACTCCCTGAGTTCAGGGAGATTATGTCACAAAGCATGGTACATTGTCTATACTAGGCCCTCGACACATGAGGGTTGATTTGTTTGAAACAGAAAGTTTGGGATGGGGACCTATTTCTATAGTTCAGAGGGTTTTCTATGTCCTTCAGATATTTGATTCTACCAGATATTACTGTGCTTACCATATAAATAATTCAATTAGAATGCTTTGCTTACAATGAATGTTTCTTATTTTTCAAATATTACAAAAATAAATGGCAATTGCACTTAGGAGAGGGGATTAATTCTTAATTTTAGTAAGTTTCCTGGAAAACTTTTACTCTCTCACAGTAGGTTGACCATCTGTAAAGTGTTGTTTGTTTCAGTGCTTGCATTTTAGCCCTAGATGACTGTTGTCAGGGAGCCCAAAACAGTGGTATAAGAAATTGAGCTGCCATGTAAAAACGTGCTAACCGGCCTAGGGCTCC
Organism: Mesoplodon densirostris; assembly: GCF_025265405.1. Lineage (NCBI taxonomy): Eukaryota > Metazoa > Chordata > Mammalia > Artiodactyla > Ziphiidae > Mesoplodon > Mesoplodon densirostris. The sequence continues at coordinate 87,559,799 of NC_082666.1, read as the reverse complement.
TGTTTCCAATGTCCTGCCCTTTGCTCCTGAGCCAGGGAGCTGCTCGGTGCAGTATTGTAATGAGTCAGTTTTCTCTTTATGGCTATGTAACTCCCAATGGCTGTAGTTGGATTTGCCCACATTAGATGTGTGGAGAAGCAAATATACCTCCCTGAGTACAGAAATTTGGTAATTATGCATTGTTGAACCCCACAGCATAGCTCATCTGTGGATAAATAGAGGCTTTCATTCAACAGAGCTATCAATCTGGCAGCTTTCAAAAATACTACATTCGTGTTAAGCAAGATGCCCTAAAAGGCATTTGAGCAAGATATATTTATTATAATTTCAGAGTAGATAAATAGGCTTGACTATAATCAACTGTGAATTATTTGGTGATATCTTCCTATGAATTATGCTAAAAATAAATTGCACTATGCTGTAAATAAACAATAAAACAATGAAACTGTTAATTTGTTAAAACTATATAGATGAGAAATCTACATATCGGTTATATTCTATTTTTGAATTCGGCTCAATGTTCCCATCAAATTACATAACATTTCATATTCTGACTTTTTAAATATTCATCTTTGGCAAAGAAAATGAGGAAGCATGGTAAACATTCCTTTTTAGAAGGTTGCACTGAGCAAAATGTTCCAAAATCAGCTATAAATGAATTAGCTCAAGGGTGGAAAATTCAATTTAAATAATAAATTAGAAACATATCAGAAATTAGATTCTTATGTTTTAAGGTAGCTTTAAAAACGTATTTCTCTCAAGCTTGTGAATATGGTAATGTTGTTATTCAATCGTATTTAAGTTAAACAGCAAATTACTTTCCAAGTATATATTTGATTTATATGCAGTCCATAGTTGTCAATTCTCTGATAAAATTAATAGCTGAAATGTTTTATTGATAGCCATGCCAGTAGATGAATCAGTCTAACCACCTTAATAGCTTAACCTCTGATTAAAACTACTATAATCAATCCTTGACATAGAAATATATCTTGATTAAATATTTCAAATAATAAGACAATAGGACCAGGTAATTGATAAAGCTTTAGTTACACAGTATCAGAAATTTTTGCAACATAATATAAGCTTATAAGAAAAGGTTTAAATAAACTAGAGAGATAATCTGCATTCTCTGTGTTTTACTAAAATTTTTGAAATGTTTTGGAAAATGTTTATAATGTAAAGCTAACCATACAGCAATAACTGTGATTTCTCTCTTGTGAGTAGATGTCAAAAATGTAATGCCTGGGGCTTCCCTGGTGGCGCAGTGGTTGAGAGTCCGCCTGCCGATGCAGGGGACACGGTTCGTGCCCCGGTCCGGGAAGATCCCACATGCCGCAGAACGGCTGGGCCGGTGAGCCATGGCCGCTGAGCCTGCGCGTCCGGAGCCTGTGCTCCACAGCGGAAGAGGCCACAACAGTGAGAGGCCCCAGTACCACAAAAAAAAAAATGTAATGCCTGTGCCAACTAAGTGACAGCAGGTTAACAGTCCAAATTATCCCAAAGCTGGTTGTTTTGTACCATGTGTATTCTTAAAAACATATCATCCCTTGGTAATTTTAGCACAAATTCCCTTCAAAGAGATTAAAGTATTATTTATTATTCTTATGTTTTAGTGGACATCCTTTCATAAGGATGTTTTCAAGAGTTTCCTATTCTGTTTGTTTTTTGAGAAAGAAAGATGATGAATGGAGGCTTTAGCAGAAAAAAATGACTCTCCATATCAGAAAATGTACCCAATCAGATACACTTTAGGTAATGGCTGCTAGAAAATATTTGTAAGAGGAAGATAATTCTTTCGCTGTTCAAGTTTGTCATCAAAGAAAAGTGTTGTCCTATTGGTAAAGCACTATCCTTTAAAACAAGATTGAAATGAGCATAGGTAGGCAGACACTCAAGAGATTCTAAAATTATGAATATAAAATCTAGGAGTTGCAAAGCAATTGTGGAAAGTAAAAAGAATTAAGGAGAAATAACTAGATGCACATACTAGACAATCCCAATAGAGCACCACTTTAAAAGTACTAGGGAGTAGTTTAAGATAGTCCTTTCTATATGGGAAGGTAATGGAAAGCCCAAAGGAAGCACTGTTCAAAGGTGGCCTCTGTGTGTAAACACCAGAGGTCCATTAAGACCCACGTTGATTGTTAGTGAAACTGTTAGTTTCTCAGTATATACCTAGAGAGAGAAAAGGTCAGGTGGCCTTGTTGAGCTGGGTTATGTGGTGAAGGGAAAGAGCAACAGTAGATGCTATGTGCCCAGCACACGCTGTATGCAAATAAACTGTAAACAGCTGCAAAGTAATTGTCTTTCATTGATCCTTGGTGTTTTAACACGTCTTTATCTTTCCCCCCAACAAAAAGTTGAGGAGAATCAGTGTGACATGTGATCCATGCATCACCCTCTAGCTTTCTGGAACCCTTAATAAATTTTTTACATCTCTAAGTGATATCTCTTGAAAATTACTGTTTTCACCTACGGTTTTGACTACAACATGTGAAACTCAAGCTTAAGAAATTCTGGCTTGCGAGATATATATTTATAATCCAGGGCTACCAAATATGTTGTCTTGGCATCATTTACATTTCTGATTTTTGAACCAAATACATTCCATGACCTATAATGGAATTTTCCCTCTGAATTCCACATCTGCTAGAGTTTGGGCAGATGTGTATTTCAGGTTATCTACATGCATCAGAAAAGCCAAAGATCTTCTTCATTGAGATGAAATTCTTTGAGACTATTTGTGAGTCACTACATATGTTTGTGGGCAGCTGGGTTTTGTGGCCAAATTTGAAGCACTTACTTCAAGCTGGTGCATGCTACCATATGGAGAAATGGTTTCCAGCCAAAACATTTAATTAACAGGGAATCGAGATGACCCTGTCTTCGCATTCCCACGTGGAAGTGCTGAACACAGTGACAAAGTGAAGATGAGTGTACCTGCATACTAGACCAGGTCCCTGCCCCTTCCCATATGGTCATGATAACACCCGATCTTATTTTTACCATCCTCTCTCACTCCATCTTATTGCACTCCATATGGAGACAGGCAATAGATACATGGGAAAAGATATATATTTGGGAGCAAATACGATTTGGTTGGCAAAATTTGTCTCTTATAGGAGTAACCTGAGACAACTTATCAGTAAGCAGAAAATAGGGAAATGTGAAAAACATAAGCTTGCTTTCATAAGTGCAAGTGTTTCATGGCTATTTTTATTCATACTTTTTGAAAGGTTGCATCCATTAACACTGAAAATTCCATGGAGTTATAAAGCAATATAAGAGGAATGGAAAGGGGAATATACCCAAAACCCATGATACAATCGCCCATTTCTTGACACCATTCCAGTTTTTGAGGCATAATCAAAAACATGATAAATTAAAAATGCAGAGGTTATGGAGTATCAAAAAGAACAAAACATCCATTATGATAAGAAGATCATTTCATGGAAGAAATTCCTAAAGTAATATCAAAAAAGAAAAGACTTATCACCACAGGTTACATTTAATAATATTCTCACAAAAAGAAGAGATCAGCCATAACAGCTAATACCAAAGGCAAAACATGCCTCAATAATGAATCCCAGGGCATTTCCATGAACAAAAAGAACCAGAAAGAACAAATGTTGTCAAAGCTAATAAAGAAAAGAGGATAGTTCAAAAAAGGAATGTCTCCTTAAATTAGCAGCATCAACTATTTTAGAATGCAAGGTTAACAGAACTACGAACCAGATCTACATCGTCTGATATACTTCACATTTTGT